>NW_019154198.1:897019-971746 GCF_002288905.1 Enhydra lutris kenyoni
CAGACAGAGATCAAAAGTAGGCAGAGAGGCAGGCAGAGAGAGAGGAAAGGAAGCAGGCTCCCTGCTGAGCAGAGAGCCCGATGCGGCTTGATCCCAGGACCCTGGGATCATGACCCGAGCTGAAGGCAGAGGCTTTAACCCACTGAGCCACCCAGGCGCCCCCCCCCCTTTTTAATAGTGCTCTGCGCATTTAAAAAAAATATTTTCTTTATTTGAGAGAGAGAAAGACAGGGAGAAAGCACAAGCAGGGGGAGGGGCAGAGGGAAAGGGAGAAGCAGGCTCTCCACCACTGAGCACGGAGCCTGATGGGAGGCTCGATCCCAGGAGCCTGGGATTGTTACCTGAGCCAAAGGCAGACAATTAACCGACTGAGCCACCTAGGTGCCCCTGAAGATATGTCTTTTGAAATCACTCAGTCAAATTAGAAAAAAGGCAACTAAAAAGAGTGAATAAAGAAAGTCTATGTGGATTACAGGACATCATGAAAACAGAATACTATTTGCATTACGGGGGCCCTGAAGAAGACAGGCAGGGACAGAAATCTTATTTAAACAATAACGGACTGGGGCGCCTGGGTGGCTCAGTTGGTTAAGCTACTGCCTTCGGCTCAGGTCATAATCCTGGAGTCCCAGGATCAAGTCCAGCATCAGGCTCCCTGCTCAGCAGGGAGTCTACTGATCCCTTGGACCCTCTCCCATCTCACACCCTCTCTCTCTCAAGTAAATTAAAAAAAAAAAAAAATTAAACAATAATGGATTAAAAAATAATGGAAGAAAACTTCCCAGATCTGGGGAAAAACATGGACATCTGGGTACATGATGCTTGTAAGTCCCCAAAAAGATTCAAACCAAAGAGGACCTCACCAAAACAAATTACAGTTGACTCTTTGGAACAATAAGGGTTTGAAATGTGCAGATTCATTCATAAACAGACTTTTTCCAATAAATACAGTAAAATACTATAAACACATTTACTCTTCCTTATGATTTTAACACTTTCTCTTCCCTAGCTTACTTTAATGTAAGAATATAGCATATCTCCTCTCTCTCTGCCTGCCTCTCTGCCTATCTGTGATCTGTCCAATAAATAAATAAAAATCTTTAAAAAAATATATAGCATAAATATAACATACAAAACATGGGTTAACTGACTTTATGTTATTAGCAAGGCTTTGGTGGAGAATAAGATATTAGTAGCTAAGTTTTGGGGATAGTCAAAAGCTATATACGGTTTTTTTGGCTGCATGGTACCCCTAACGCTCATGTTGTTCAAAGGTCAACTATATGATAAAAGTCAAAATGTAATGACAAAGAGAATCTGAAAGCTGTGAGAAAAACTCATACAGGGGAACTCCCCTCCCCCTCATAAGGAAATGAGCAGTCTTCTCCACTGTGACACTGACTACTAAGAGAAAGTGCGATGATGTGTTCTAAATGCTGCAAGGAAGAAACTGCAAACCAAAATTACTTTACCAGCAAAGCTGTCTTTCAGAAATGAAGGAGAAAGATTTTCCCAAACAGAAGCTGGGGGAGTTCATCACTACTTGACCTACCCTACAGAACATGCTAAACACAATTCTTGAAACTAAAATGAAAGTATGCTAATTAGTAACATGGAAACATAGAACATACTGATAAATGCAATTACACAGTCATATTCAAAATATAGGAGTCCGTCCTTATTCATTTCACTTTCCATGGTTTCAGTCACCTACAGTCAACTATGGTCCAAAAACAAAGGATCCTACTTCGTTGTAACATATTGTCAGAAGGTCAGTAGTGGTCTAATGCTAAGTCACAAAGCCCATGTCATTCACCTCACTTCATCTCAGAAAGAGTGAGTATGGTATAATAAGATATTTTGAGTGAAACAGAACACATTTACATAACTTTTATTATATTATTGATATTATTATATTTTATTATTTATTATTGTTTATCTCTTACTGTACCTAATTTATAAATTAAACTTTATCATAGGTGTGTGCGTGTGTGTATGTGTGTATGTGTGTGTGTGTGTGTGTGTGTGTATATATATATATGAGAAAACATAGTATGTATAGGTTTCGCTACTATCTGAAGTTTCAGACATCCCCTAGGATTCTTGGAACATATTCCCCCATGGATAACAGGGCACTACTGTACTGTAATACTTCAACAGTGTGTTAATCACTCAACATCAGTATGGAGGACGAAATTTGAGGGTATTAAAAATAACTATCTACAATAATCTGTGAATGGTTACAAAATAAAAAAGATGTGGGGTGCCTGGGTGGTACAGTCGATTAACCATCTGTCTTTGGTCTCGGGGTCCTGGGGTTGAACCCCCCCAACCTCCCCTTAGACTCAACTGCTCAGCAGGGAGTCTGCTTTTCCCTCTGCCCCTCCCCGCTGCTTGTGCTCTCTCTCAAAAAAATAAATAAAATCTTAAAAAAAAAAAAAAGATGTAAATGGTGACATTTAGAAACATAAAATGTAAAGGAGGTGAGTAAAAGAGATTTGTATGCAATAAAAGTTATCAGCTTCAAATAGAATGTTTTAAGATGCTTTAAATAAGCCTCATGGTAACCACAAAGCAAAAACCACAGCATAAACAAATGAAAGCATAAAACCATGAGAAATCCTCAGATCACAAGGGAAGACTGCAAGAGAGGAAGAAAGGTGCTACAAAACACTCAGACAATAATTAACAAGAGGGCAAAAGAGATCCAATGGCTGAATTCAAAACAAAACAAAAGGTTGAAAGTGAAGGAACTGAAAAAGATACTCCAGACAAATGGAAAACAAAACAGAATATGGGAAGCTATACTTACAGGTGATACAACAGACTTTAAGTTAACAACCGTCATAAGAGACAAAAAAGGTCATTATATAATGATAAAGGAATTAATTCACCAAGAAGATGTAAAAATTGTAGGTATGTATGCATCACACATCAGAGCATCTAAGTATTAAGCAAACTCAACTAGATCTGAAGGCAGAAAAGACAGCAACGGAATATTACTATCAATATCCCCCTTTCAACAATGGGTAGATATCCAGACAGAAGACATTAACAAGGATATATCTGAATTGAACATTCTGGTCCAAATGGATCAAACAGACATATATAGAACATTCCATCCTACTATAGCAGCATATACATTCTCAAGAGCACACAGAATATTCTCTGGGGTAAATCATATGTTATGTGAAACAAAACAAATTTCAGAAGACTGAAATTCTATCAAGTACCTTTTCCTAACACAATGAATAAAACCAGAAATTGGTAACATAGGAGGGGGTACCTGACAAGCTTAGTCAGTGGAGCCTGTGACTCTTGGTCTCAGGGCTGTGAGTTCGACCCCCTCACTGGGTGTGGAGACTACTTAGAAAACAAGATTTCCTTTTTTTAAAAAAAGATTTTATTTATTCATTTGACAGACAGAGATCACAAGTAGGCAGAGAGGCAGGCAGAGGGGAGGGGGGAAGCCACGCAGAGAGCCCAATGCCGGGCTCGATCCCAGGAACCTGGGATCATGACCTGAGCCGAAGGCAGAGGCTTTAACCCACTGCCAGGCACCCCAAGATTTATTTTTTTTTAAATAAAATCATAAAAAAAAAAATCATGAGGAAGCTTAATAATTCAAATATGTGGGCATTAAGCAACACATGCCTATCCAATCAACTGGCCAAAGGAAAAATCAAAAGCAAAATAAAAAAATATGTTGAGAAAAACAAAAGTGGAAACAAAACATATGGAATGTGAAAAAACAGTTCTAAGAGAAAAGTTCAGAGAAATAACTGTGAGCACCAAAAAGATAAAGAACTCCAATAAATAGCCTAACTTCACACCTTAAGGAACTAGAAAAAGAACAAACTAAGACCAAAGTCAGTGAAACAGAGGAAAACACAAAAATCAGAACAGAAATAAAACAGAAACTAGAAAAATAAAAAGAGCTGTTTTTCTGAAAAAAAAAAAAAAAAACTGAAAAACCTTTAGCTAGACTAGCTTAGAATAAAGGCAAGACTCAAATTAATTCAGAAATAAAAGAGGAGAAATTACAACTGATAGCAAACACACAGAGTCATAAAAGACTACTATGAACTATTACACACTAACAAATTAGATAAGCTAGAATAAATTCCCTGAAACACAACCAACCAACGCTGAGTACTTTAAGATATTTATTTATTTATTTGACAGAGCAGGAGAGCACAGGCGGGGGGAGCGGCAGAGGGAGAGGGAGAAGCAGGCCTCCTGCTGAGCAGAGAACCCGATGCAGAGCTCCATCCCAGGACCCTGGGATCACAACCTGAGCCAAAGGCAGACGCTTAACAAACTGAGCCACCTGGGCGACTTCGAACAATGAATTGTAATAGAAAATCCAAATACACAAAGAAATTGAATCAGTAATCAAAATCTCCCAACAAAGAAAAGGTCATGACCAGATAGACTCAGTGATGATTTCTATCCACATTTTAAGGATTAAACTCTCAAGCTCTTCCAAAAATCTGAAAGGGAAGGAACATTTTCAAACTCATTTTACAAGGCTAATATTAGGACAGCAAAGCCATGGAAGGGCATTATAAGAAAACACAATTACAGGTCAACATCCCTAATGAACATAGATGTAAAAAAGCTCAACAAAGTACCAGCAAACCAGGGTGCCTGGGTGGCTTACCAACTAAAGAAATTGAAGACACAAATAAATGGAAAGATATCCCATATTTGTGGGCTGAAAGAATTATTATTAAAATGCTTCTACTACGTAAAGCAACCTAAAACTCAATGCAGTATCTACCAAAATTCCAGTGGCATTTTTACCAGAAACAGAAAAAGAATCCTAAAATTTGCACCACAAATGACCTCAAATAGCCAATGAAATCTTGATCACGAATATCAAAATTAGAGGGACCAGACTTTGTGATTTTAAACTGTACTACAAAACACGATGGTACTGGAATAAAAACAGACACCCAGACTCATGAAATGAGACAGAAAGCCCAGAAGTAAACAAACCCACACATATATATTCAACTATTCTTTGACAAGGGTGCCAAGAACACACATGGAAAAAGGACAGTCTCTTCAATAAGTGGTGCTAGGAGGGGCACCTGGGTGGCTCGGGTCATGGTCCCAAGGTCCTGAGATAAAGCCCTACATCGGGCTCTCTGCTCAGCAGGAAGCCTGCTTCCCCCCCCTCTCTGCCTGCCTCTCTACCTATTTGTGATCTCTGTCAAATAAATAAATAAAATCTTTAAAAAAATTTTTTAAATAAAAAACAAGTGGTGCTGGGAAAGCTGGACATGTACATGCCAAACAAAACAAAACAAAGAAACTGGGACCCTACCTCACACCACTCACAAAAATTACCTCAAATGTATTAAAGACTTCAATGTAGACACGAAAATGTAAAACTTCTTGGGGGAAAAAACAGAGAAAGAACTCCTTGACACTGGTCTTAATACTGAGTTTTCAGATAGGAAACAAAAAGCACATTCAACAAAGACAAAAATAAAGTCAAATTACATCAAAAACATAAAGTCAGGGTCGCCTGGGTGGCTCAGTGGGTTAAGCCTCTGCCTTTGGCCCAGGTCATGATCTCAGGGTCCTGGGATTGAGCCCTGCATCGGGCTCTCTGCTCGATGGGAAGCCTGCTTCCCCCTCTCTCTCTCTGCCTGCCTCTTGGCCTCCTTGTGCTCTCTCTCTCTCTGTCAAATAAATAAAATCTTAAAAAAAAAAACCATAAAGTCAAATCAAGCTGCATCAAACTAAAAATCTTCTGCATAGCAAAGGAAACAATCAACAATATATAAAGGGGGAAAATATTTGCAAACACTTTACCACATAATGGTTAACATTTAAAATATATAAGGTACTCACATAATTCAGTAACAAAAAAAAAATCAGATTAATATATAGGCAAAGAGCCTGAATAGACATTAAAGAAAATCTACAAATAGCTAAAAGGTATATGAAAAGATGCTCTTCCCCACTCATCAGGAAAATGCAAATTAAAACCACACTGATGTATCATCCAACACTTGGTAAGATTGTTACCTTCAAAAAGACCAGAAGGGCACCTGAGTGGCTCAGTGGGTTAAAGCTCTGCCTTTGGCTCAGGTCATGATCCCAGGGTCCTGAGATGGAGCCCCTGCATCGGGCTCTGCTCAGTGGGCAGCCTGCTTCCGCCCTCTCTCTCTGCCTGCCTATCTACCTACTTGTGATCTCTGTCAGATAAATAAATTTTAAAAAATTAAAACAAAGAAAAAGAGCAGAGACAAGTGTTGGTGAGAGTGAAGGTAGAAGGAACCCTTGTACACTGTGGTTGGAATAATTAGAAAAAAAAAAAAGGAAAAAAAAAGCCAAAATCACAGAAACAGAGAGTATAGGCATATTTATTTATTTTTTAGTTTTACAGCAATTTTGCTTTATGATGCTTCACAAATACTGTGTTTCTTACAAAGTGAAGGTGTGGCAAGGCTGCAACAAGCAAGTCTATCGGCAACATCTTTTTTTTTTTTTAAGATTTTATTTATTTATTTGAAAAGAGAGATCACAAATAGGCGAGAGGCAGGCAGAGGGAGAGGGGGAAGCAGGCTTCCTGCTTAGCGAAGAGCCTGATGTGGGGCTCGATCCCAGGACCCTGAGACCATGACCTGAGCCAAAGGCAGAGGCTTAACCCACTGAGCAACCTAGGTGCCCTGGCACCATCTTTCCAACAGCATTTGCTCACTTCATGTCTGTATCAAATTTGGTAATTCTTGCAATATTTCAAATGTTTCCAGAAGAGACCTTTATTACTATTGTAATTGTTCTGGAGGCCACAAACCACACCCATATAACATTTAACATTATCAAAAAATGGTAAATGGGGCATCTGGGTGGCTCAGTGGGTTGAGCCTCTGCCTTCGGCTCGGGTCATGGCCTCAGGGTCCTGGGATGGAGCCCCGCATCGGGCTCTCTGCTCGGCGGGGAGCCTGCTTCCCTTCCTCTCTCTCTCTGCCTGCCTCTCTGCCTGCTTGTGATCTCTGTCTGTCAAATAAATAAAATCTTTTAAAAAAAATGGTAAATGTTGTGTTTCTCTCCCTTTCTTTTTTTTTTTTTTTAAAGATTTTATTTATTTGGGGCACCTGGGTGGCTCAGTGGGTTAAAGCCTCTGCTTTCGGCTCAGGTCATGATCCCAGGGTCCTGGGATCGAGCACCGAATCGGGCTCTCTGCTCGGCGGGGAGCCTGCTTCCTCCTCTTTCTCTGCCTGCCTCTCTGCCTACTTGTGAGCTCTCTCTCTGTCAAATAAATAAATACATAAGTCTTTAAAAAAAAAAAAAGTTCTAGTGGTCTGCAAAGAAGATCAAAGCGGCCCCAACACTCCCTTAAGTCAAAACCTAATCCAGAGCAGGGCCTGTCTCCACTTCTAGAAAGGCTGAGAGAGGTGAGGAGTCTGCAGAAGACCAGCTGAAAGTCAGCAGAGGCTGGGTCCTAAGCCTGAGGGAAAGCAGCCATCTCCACACCATCACAGAACAACGGACAAAGTGCTGACACAGAAGCTGCGGCGAGTGATCCAGAAGATCGAGCTCAGGGCATACCACAGATTTCCAAGGCAGACAAAACAGCCTGCGATGGGAAGACGCCCTGCATCTAGCGCTTTCAGAGCTAGAGAGGTTGAGCCTGGCTTCAAAGGACAGGCCAACTCTCTTGGCGGGGGCCAGCGTTCCTGTATCATTCTGGACGTCCTAGGACCCTTACCAATTAGGCTGAATCTATTCTACCTGGAGGACAGCACCCTGTTTATTACATGGTTTACTATTTTAAGCACATTGCTGAGATGGACTGCTCAGAAAAAAATATTTCTTTCAAAATATTACTGTTCATTGACAAAGCACCTGGTCACTCGAGAACTCTGATGGCGATTTACAACATTAATGTTTTCATGCCTGTTAACACAACATCCATTCTGTAGCCCACATAACCCAAGTAATTTTGACTTTTTTAAAGATTTATTAAAGATTTATTTATTTGAGAGAGAGAGAGAGTGCACATGCACACACAAGCAGTTGGAGTAGAGGGAGAGGAGCTCGATCCCACAACCCCAACATCATGACCTGAGCCGAAACCAAGAGTCAAACACTTAACCAACTGCACCATCCAGGCACCCCAATTTTGACTTTCAAGTCTTACTATTTAAGAAATACAATTTGTTGGGGCGCCTGGGTGGCTCAGTGGGTTAAAGCGTCTGCCTGTGACTCCTGTCATGATCCCAGGGTCCTGGGATTGAGCCCCACATCGGGCTCTCTGCTCAGTGGGGAGCCTGCTTTCCCCCCTCTCTCTCTGCCTACTTGTGATCTCTGTCTGTCAAATAAATAAATAAGGGGTGCCTAGGTGGCTCAGTGGGTTAAAGCCTCTGCTTTTGGCTCAGATCACGATCCCAGGGTTCTGAGATCGAGCACCACATTGGGCTCTCTGCTCAGCAGGGAGCCTGCTTCCCTTCCTCTCTCTCTGCCTACTTGTGATCTCTGTCTGTCAAATAGATAAATAAAATCTTTTTTTTTAAGATTATTTATTTATTTATTTGACAGGCAGAGATTACAAGTAGGCAGAGAGGCAGGCAGAGAGAGAGAGAGAGGAGGAAGCAGGCTCCCCACTGAGCAGAGAGCCCGATGCAGGGCTCGATCCCCGGACCCTGCGATCATGACCTGAGCCGAAGGCAGAGGCTTTAACCCACTGAGCCACTTAGGCACCCCAATAAATAAAATCTTTAAAATAAATAAATAAATAAATAAATAAAAACTTAAAAAAAGAAAAAGAAAGAAATACAATTTGTTGAGAACAAGCCTTGCATCAGGCTCCACATACAGCCTCTCCCTCTGCTCAGCCTTTCCCTCTGCTCTCCACACCCCCTACATGCACAGGCACTCTCCCTCTCTCTCAAATAAATAAATCTTAACAACAATTAAAAAAGACAAAGAAAGAAACAAATAAACAATGTATAAGGCAAGGGGTGTCACAGTGGTTTTTCTGATGGATCTGGTTAAAGTAAATCGAAAGCTGGAAAGGATGCATCATTCTAGCTGCCATTCATGGGTGGCAGAGGTCAAAGTATCCACAGGAGTTTGGAAATTGATGTCAACCCTCATGGATGACTTTGAAGGGTTCAAGACATCCATAGAGAAAGTAACTGCAGATGTGACAGAAATGGCAAGAGAACTAGAATTGGAAGTGGAGCCTGCGGGCATCTGATGACTCGGTTGAACATCTAACTCTTGATTTCAGCTCAGATCATGGTCTCAGGGACCATGGAGCCCTGCACTGAGCATGGAGTCTGCTTGTCCCTCTCCCTCCATCCCTCCTCCCACTTTCTTGCTCGCTCTCCCCAAATAAATAAAATCTTAAAAAAAAAAAAAAAAGAAAAGAAAAGGGCCACCTGGGTGGTTCAGTGGGTTAAGCCTGTACCTTTGGCTCAGGTCATGCATGGTCTCAGGGTCCTGGGATAGAGCCCTGCATTGGGCTCTCTGCTCAGCAGGAAGCCTGCTTCCCCCTCTTCCTCTGCCTGCCTCTCTGCCTACTTGTGATCTCTGTCAAATAAATAAATAAATTTTTTAAAAAAATGGAGCCTGATGATATGATTGAACTGCTACAAGTTCATGATAACATTTTAATGGATATAAGACTGCTGAATCGGGCGCCTGGGTGGCTCAGTGGGTTAAGCCGCTGCCTTTGGCTCAGGTCATGATCTCAGGGTCCTGGGATCGAGTCCCGCATCGGGCTCTCTGCTCAGCAGGGAGCCTGCTTCCCTCTCTCTCTCTCTCTGTCTACTTGTGATCTCTCTCTCTCTCTGTCAAATAAATAAATAAATAAATCTTTAAAAAAAAAAAAGACTGATGAATCACACACCTGTACCCCTAAAACAAATACGTTATATGTAATTAATTGAATTTAAATTTTAAAAAATTAAAATTAAAAAAAAATTTTTTTAATTTTTTTAATTTTTTTTTTTTTTTTAATTTATTTGACAGAGATCACAGGTAGGCAGAGAGGCAGGCAGAGAGAGAGGAAGGAAAGCAGGCTCCTTGCTGAGCAGAGAGCCGGATGCGGGGCTCGATCCCAGGACCCTGGGATCATGACCTGAGCCGAAAGCAGAGGCTTTAACCCACCGAGCCACCCAGGGGCCCCTAAAAAAAATTTTTTTTTTTTTAAAGATTTTATTTATTTGACAGAGAGAGAGAGAGAGATATCACAAGTAGGCATAGAGGCAGGCAGAGAGAGAGGGGAGGAAGCAGGCTCCCTGCGGAGCAGAGAGCCCGATGCGGGGCTCGATCCCAGGACCCTGAGATCACGACCCAAGCCGAAGGCAGAGGCTTTAACCCACTGAGCCACCCAGGCGCCCCAAAAAAAAATTTTTTTGAATGGATAAGAAGTTGCTTTGTATGGATGAGCAAGGAAAGTTTATTCAGATGGAATCTAAAATTTAAAAACATGTTTAAAAAACACTACTTATACTGGAGTTAAAATTTTTTAGAAATTCAAAAAGATGCAATCTACTACTCCTGGTGAAAATGCTATGAAGACTGCGGAAATGACAACAAAGAATTTAGACTATTACATAAACTTCATTGATAAAGGAGCAACAGGGTGTGAGAGGACTGACTACAATTCTGAAAGAAGTTCTACTGTGGGTAAAACGCCATAGAACAGAAAAATCAGCTGCTACAGAGAAATCCTTAGGAAAAGAAGAGTCAATCAACGCAGCAAGTTTCACTGTTGTCTTGTTTTAAGCAACTGCCACAGCTGCCCTAACCATGCAGGCTGCCATCCTCACCAGTCAGCAGCTATCGATATCAAGGCAAGACCCTTCAGGAGCAAAGAAGATACTTCCTGGAATTTCAGATGATGGTAGCATTTTTCAGCAGTAAAAATTTCTTTTTAAAAAGATTTTATTTATTTATTTGACAGAGAGAGACACAGTTAGAGAGGAAACCCAAGCTGGGGGAGTAGGAGAGGGAGAAGCAGGCTTCCCGCGGAGCAGAGACCCCAACACGGGGCTCAATCCCAGGAACCTGGGATCATGACCTGAGCCGAAGGCAGACGCTTAATGGTCTGAGCCACCCAGGCGCCCCAGCAGTAAAATATTTTTAAATGTACATTTCTTTTTCTAGACGTAATACTCTGGGACACACTTAGTAAACTATAGTATAAGCAGGAACACTGGGTGGTTCAGTCAGTTAAGAGTCCGACTCTTGGGGCGCCTGGGTGGCTCAGTTGTTAAGCATCTGCCTTCGGCTCAGGCCATGATCCCCAGGTCCTGGGATCGAGCTCGGCAATGGGCTCCCTGCTCAGCGGGGAGTCTGCTTCTCCCTCCCCCGCCCTGCAGCTCATGCTCTCTCTCACTCTCTCTGAAATAAATAAATAAAATATTTTAAAAATTTAAAAAATAAGATTGAAAAGTTATGAAGATGTAACCTACAGCATGGTGGCTACAGTTAATGATCCTGTATACGTGAAATCTACTAAGAGTAAATTTAAGCATTTCTACAAAAAAATAATGTAATTTTACAAGGTGGTGATATTTAATGAACTTCGGTTGTGGAAATTATAATGTATGCATGTATCAAATCATCACATTGTGCACTTAATTTTTTTAATATGTATATTCTTAAGTATTTTACATATTTATTTGAGAGAGAGAGAGCACAAGCGGAGGATGAAAGAGGGACAAGCTGACTCCATGCTGTGTGTGGAGCCAGACTTGGGACTTAAATTTCAAAACCCTGAGATCAGACCTGAGCCAAAACCAAGAGTTGGATGCTCAACTGACTGAGCCACCCAGGCACCCCCTGTGCACTTTTATATAATTTTCTATCTCCAGAAGGCTGGGGATGTGTGTGTGTGGAGAAAATGCACCTAAACTACAAACCTTGCAGGAGTGTGTCGAAAAGCAGCCTGTGGTTCAGGTAAGTAGTGACTATGACAATGCATGCAAAGCTGGCATAAGCAGACACAAGAAACTGGCGGCTAAGAGAAAAGATCCAGGGGCGCCTGGGTGGCTCAGTGGGTTAGGCCTCTGCCTTCGGCTCAGGTCATGATCCCAGGGTCCTGGGATCGAGCCCCACATCGGGCTCCCTGCTCAGCGAGGAGCCTGCTTCCTCCTCTCTCTCTCTGCCTGTCTCTCTGCCTACTTGTGATCTCTGTCTGTCAAATAAATAAATAAAATCTTTTAAAAAAAAAAAAAAAGAGAGAGAGAAAAGATCCAAAACTGGAAAACAGAGCCTGGCTCAGTCAGTAGAGCACGCAATTCTTGACACGTGGGTTACGAGTTCAAGCCCCAAGGGTACAGAGCTTACTTTAAAAACAAACAAACAAATGCTAAGATACAGAAGTGACACTGACATGGATCTGTGCACAATGACCCAAACAAAGGCCAAGCATGGCGGAATCCATGAAGCTCACTAAAGATCTATTAACCTTGAACCCTTTCTAAGAGGGTTCAGTATAGCAGGTGTTGAGGCTGTGGGGGAGAGAAGACGGCAGTGCAAATAAACCAGCCCTATCAACACAGCAATTACCCAGAAAGCTGAGAAGCAAGCAATGCCCATGGTCCACATGTGAGAGACACTGCGTGATGGTGGGCGGGGAGGGAACAGAGCCTACTTCAGGCCACTGGGGAGGGGGAGGGCCTTACCCAGTGAGGATACAAGTGTAAAGTTCTCCAGCATCACATCGTGGTACAGGCATCTCTGAGCCTCATCAAGAAGCCTCCACTCCTCCCAGGAGAAGTACACAGCAATGTCCTCAAAGGTCACACTATCCTGTTATGATGGGGACAGATGAAACCATGAACATCCTGAAGTCCCACAGTCCATCTCACCACACATGTATCCCACACTCACCCTCTTTCAGAGCTTCAGAAACACCAGGCCTAGGTGCCACTAACGCCCACCCTATCTTCGGCTTCTCTTTATTCAGTCTGTTCTGCCCTCAGAGACATCAGGCAGAGGGAACAGAGATGTCATCCAAATTCCTCCCGGCGTGGAGGGTCCCTACTGTCCATTCTCCCAGGGTCTCTATTTTGAGACTCCCAAGACACAATGAAATGCAGGCTCATTCTCTGCCCTTCAGCTCCAACACAGTGAGGTCCTTGGCTCACACTTCCTCTTGTTGTGCACATTGTTCTGGAAACATCTTCAGTCCCCTCAGCTGCACTCCCATAGCTCTACTTTGGCCAAAGCCCTGGATTCTGCTTTGAAGGCCTCCTCTGTACCTCCGATCCTTGCTTTGATACTAGCCAGAGGTACATACAGATTACAAATGCCCATGGCCCACTTCCACTTCCGTGCTGCACGTGCTGTCCCCTCAGCAGTCCCAAATCCCAACCCTCCACTCAACCTGCCCTAAAACCCCAGTCCTTAGAGTCTCCCTCCCTTAGGCATAAGGACTCTCACAAATGACTACATTTACCCCAGATCTTATCTACCAAGGCCAAAATGCCCCAGACCCCATCAAAACTCACAACAAAATTCTGGTAAATCCATACAGTAGTGAATTAGCAGAAGCCCTGCCCTCGGTTTCATCTTCCTTCAATTACTCTCTTGCCTCTGAAGCCATCTTGCACCCGCACATCCCATGGAAGCTTTAGCCACCTCCCAGATCATCGTCTCTCCCACACCATTCGCACCATCACTTCTCTCCCTCCCCTGGGTTCATCATTCTTAGCATGCACCCTAGTCTTTCCAACCTGCAAACAGCATTACCACTATAACCTACACCGCACTTCCTAAATGTGATCCACAGTTCCATCATGGTCCTCACAATAGCCACCACTTTTTAAAGTCTGCCCCAGACCTATCCACCATCAAGACTGAACACCGTAGACCCCACCAAAGCTCACCATAAAATTCCAGTGAAACTTCAGTAGTGAATAAGCAGGAGCCTGGCTTCAGTGTCCTCTTGTCTCAATTACTCCCATGCCTCCACAGCCATCTCATGTCCACTCACCCCATGGAAGCCTTGATCACCTACCAGACCATTCTCTCTCTCCCATATGGTTACCATGATCACTTCCCTCCTTCATCAGCAACACTGATCAGGTGCACAGCAAGACACTTACTGATCATCTCGCACCCTCCTCTAGCTGACCAGCCAAGGCATTGTCATGATGACCCGCATTCCTCAATCTAAATGCAACCCACAGTTCCACCTGGTCCACACAACAGTCACCACTTTTGGATGTCTTCACCCAAACCTCCTCCCAAGATACCCAGACCTGTGAGTCCAGATATGCATTTGCTATCTCCACTCACAATTCTCTGAAACATCTCAGACTCTTAAGAGGACCAAACAAAACTCCTCATAGTCCCAGAGAAAATTAACCTACCATCAATTACCTCTCCCAGTTGATGGAACTTCCATCCCTTCAGCTTCGAGGACCAAAATCCCTGGGGTCATCCTGGACTCTTCCCTTTCTCTCCTCTGAACTCCAACATCAAAAAATCCACCCCTCTTAAAAAAAAAATGCACAGGGAGTCCAACTTTTCACCCACTCTATGGCCACCACTCTGGTTCATCAATCTGGATTACAGCAGCTGCCTCCTCCTGGGCTCCCTGCCTCCTCCCTTACTTCCACAGTCTGTTACCCATTCCGTAATGAGATGGACCCCATTAAGACTTAGGTAAGACCACCATCCCCCTGATCCAAACCTCTCATGACCTACCTAAAAGATGCCCAAATTCTCAACAGCCACATTAGAGACCTGATTCTTGACCCTCAGCTCTTTGATCCCAGCAGGGAGAATGAAAACAGGTTCAAGCATTTGCACACCTCTTTATATTGGCTGACAACAACAGGAACACATGCACATACCCCTTGGCCTGCACTCAGGACCCCGGGCTTGGGGTATGCTCAGGGTGCCCACACCCAGCAGCTGGAAAAATAGGAAGGGAAGAGCCTCAAGACACCACAGTCCTGGACACCATACTGGCGATGTCAAGACCGGTAAGAGACTGAGGCAACCTCTCTTTACTTGTATAGGTTCTTAAGTGCTTTCACATCCTTCATAGCTTGCGATTGAGGGGAGGGCACCAGGGCTGGGCTCCACGACACGAGGCCTCCCCTACATCTCGCCCAGCCCTGGAACCCAGTGACCTCGGGCTAACTAATCTCAGGGTCTCAATCCTCAGTGCTCCTCCCACCAGCTCTGAGACCTCCGACAAGAACTCCACTCCCAGGGCTCCCTCGTCATCACCCCCATTCCAGCCTGTGCTCCCTCGCGCAGCTTCTGGAAAGCCGCTAACACCCTAACACAGGCGGCGTCCCTCTTCTGCTCACGACCCTCCAGGGCCCTAGGAGCGAAGGTACCGCACCGCGGCACGCCAGTCCAGGGGACTCCGCCTCACGCTCTCCGTCCCCCCGTCCCCTGAGGGCAGAATCCTCCCGCCTCAGGCCCCCTGAAGCCCCCGCCCCAGCCGGCCCCTCAGCTCGGAGCCCGCTCCCACACGCAGCCCGCCGGCGCTCACACACGCGCCCCCGCCCACCGGGCCCTGGGCCGCAGGGCCGCGAGCAGGCGCCCCGCGCTCCGGCCTTTGGAGTCTCGGTTGGGGAGGGCCCGGGGGACGAGCGCTTACCTGAGCCGGGTCCCTGGGCGCGACCGCCGCCATCGGACTCTGTGGGCGGAGTGGACACCTGGACCGGCGGTCCCCGTCCCGGCCCCCGCGCGGGGCAGTCCGGGCGGCGTCGCCAGCCGCGGACCCGCCTCTCTGCCGTGGGGACAACGACTTCTGCGCCTTGACAGTTCCGTCACTTCGGTCCCGCCCCGGCACGCCCGAGAGCAGCAAAATGGCCGCCACAAGGAGGAGGCCGGAAGTCCCGCCCCCATGAGGCGTATTCCCGCGGAAGTGCTTCCACTGGCTGAACTCCGCGCAGGACTTTCTGGGTACTGTAGTTGGAGCCCCCCAGCGGCCAAGGCAAGGGCTTTTCTCCTGCCTGACCAATCAGAGCTTTGGCCGTGCGGCTCCTTGAGGGATGCTGCACGCCTAGGGGCGAGGGGGAGGGGATTTGCGCTTTGTGAACTGCAGAGAAAAGGCATCACTTCATATCCGTAAGTCAGCCTGCTCCCAGAGGCTAATACCGTTACTGAAATGCTCTGAAATCCACGGATCTGAATGGCCGTATCATTCGACAGAGTCATTCGGACATAAAATGGTCCAGGCACAGCTGAAGGCATTTTGTTATTCCTCTGAAAGGCATGTAAGCTGATGCATTTGTCAGTTTTGTGTGTTCTCTTATGATTGGCCAGGCGCAAGGGGAAAACTTTACACAGGACCCTGACTGGGAATAAAGAAGAAGATGTTAGGCCGCCCTTAAGCTGGTGAACAAGCAGGATCTCTGTCTCTGGCTCCCACAGAAAATCTGCGCCTTGCCTGTAGCATTAGTGGTTATGTCCTGCCCATTTTTATCCCTATATTTCTCACTCGATATTCTAAGGTACACTTGGTGAGGGAACAGAAGGCAAACTAAGGACGAGTCAGAAGCTGACACCCTCCTTCCCATGAGATATACGTGGCATTTCCTCAGACACTCCCGGCTATCCTAAAGCAAAGGAAAGGGAAGGAAAAACAAACAGTTAACTTAGATCACAATCGTGCAAGACCTGAGTGTCCCTCAGTTTACAAAAGTCTTAGCAATTTACATTTCTATCAATAACCCAGCTTCCAGAAGGAAATGTAGATAAGGTTAAGGTCCTTATAACCTGCAGCCCATTGACAGATACTTGGAAGCAGGCAGAGTGTAATGTTCCTCCAGGAAGCTCCCAACTATCTTCATGTTAATACCTTGCTAGAGGGAAAAACAATCTTAACTTGACTATGGCAAGGCTTCTGGTATCCTGTGAGTCTTCTTTAACATATGAAAATCCTTGAGACCTTCCTTTTCCTTACCTCCTTCAACCCCATAGTATATAACCAGCCACCCCTCACAAACCCCCCCACCCCCCCGCACAGCAGCTCTTTCTGCCCCCATGCTTTAATAAAGCCACCATTTTGTACCAAAGACATCTCAAGAATTCTTTCCTGGTCATCAGCTCTGGACCTCACCCCACTGAACCTCACCTACATTCCAAAACCCAATACACTCAATTCTATTGAGAAAATTGACATCTATCTCAAACAAAGACCAACCTTAATGCTATTTTAGTTTGGGTCACTGGATATAACTTTCACAATTGCGGAAGTCTGCAGAATGTCTGAACTTCCAGATAATTTTTTTAAAAATTTTTAAAGATTTTATTTATTTATTTACATACAGAGTTCACAAGTAGGCAGAGAGTCAGGCCGGGGGAGAGGGGGGGAAGCGGACTCCCCGCTGAGCAAAGAGCCCGACATGGGGCTGGATCCCAGGACCCTGAGATCATGACCCGAGCCAAAGGCAGAGGCTTTAACCCACTGAGCCACCCAGGCACCTCTGAACTTCCAGATAAAGGGGCATCTCAACCCTAGGTTCCCATGTCCTTGCTGATAAGTGATTATCATTTATCAGTGATTGCAGGTACAGTTCTGCATGGAGAATTAAATTATTTTAGGGGCGCCTGGGTGGCCCAGTTGGTTAAGCATCTGCCTTGTCCATCAGAGCCCTGCCAGGGAGCCTGCTTCTCCCTCTGCTCTTCCCCCCAACCCCCATGCACTCTCTCACTCACCATCTTGCTATCAAATAAATAAAATCTTAGGAAAAAAAAAAAAGAACACAGGTAGGTAATTGGAAAGAAAATTACTAAATTATCTAATAAATAGTCCCATAGTCCCACAAGACTGCCCCTTACTTTAGATGCCAGCTGCAAGTTCAGGTTGTTACTTGTGCTTCTGACCAACAGGCTATAAATCAGAAGTTTCCAAGACTGGGTGCCTGGGTGGCTCAGTGGGTTAAGCCTCTGCCTTCAGCTCAGGTCATGATCTTAGGGTCCTGGTATGGAGTCCCTCATTGGGCTCTCTGCTCAGCGGAGAGCCTGCTTCCCTCTCTCTCTCTCTGCCTGCCTCTCTCCCTACTTGTGATTTCTCTCTGTGTGTGTCAAATAAATAAATAAGGGGCGCCTGGGTGGCTCGGTGGGTTAAAGCCTCTGCCTTGGGCTCGGGTCATGATCCCAGGGTCCTGGGATCGAGCCCCGAGTCGGGCTCTCTGCTCAGCAGGGAGCCTCCTTCCTCCTCTCTCTCTCTGCCTGCCTCTCTGCCTACTTGTAATCTCTGTCAAATAAAATAAATAAAATTTTTTTTAAAATAAATAAATAAATAAATAAAATCTTAAAAAAAAAAAGTTCCCAAGACTCCCTCCTTAATTTGCCAGAGCAGCTCACAGAACTCTTAGAACATTTATTTACTAGAGCACCAGTTTATTATAAAAGGATATAACCCAGGAATAGATGCACAGGGCAAGGTATGTGGGCAGGGGAATGGAGCTTCCATGCTCCCTCTGAGTATGCCATTCTCCCCACATCTCCATGCGTTCACCAACCTGGAACCTAAACCCCTTCCTTTTGGATTTTTATGGAAGCTTCATTACATAAATTTGGCTTTGGTGCCCACCACAATGTCCCCGGAGGACAGCATCATTCCAGCCCTACCCTGCCCTGTGGACCTCTCCCCAAGATTGTGCCAACACTTGGGCCCAGAACTGTTCTGGTACCAAATGTGGGTCATCAGCCTCTAGAGGGAGAAGTGTGAACTCGCCCTCTGAGCAGGCTTAAAGGACACTGCTTCTGGACTTGAAAGCTGGATTCAGTGGCCCATGGCACCTGTGTGCACCTGTCCTTTGACATGATAGTGAGGGTCTCCACCTCTGTGACGAGAGGTAACAAGAGAGCTTAGCATGAAGTTTCAGATCAACTCTTACCCAAGGACAGCTCCTAAAAGGACTCAGCCACTTGTATTTTATATAGTTTTATAGTTTACTGTGATAGGACAGTAAGTCAGACCCTGTTACTCTGAAGTTATACCCTGCAAACGTGTATGTAGGAAATAAAGGGGATACTGAGAGTTTTAAAGCCTGACTTTCAGGACCAGGCTTCTTGTTTGGACTTTGCAAACCAGAGCTAAGTTTTGGCTTCTAACGGAAGTGGAAACGAAATAGGAACCTCCAAACTGAATCCCTCCCAGTTTTTTTTTTTTTTAAAGCTTTTATTTGTTTATTTGACAGAGATCACAAGTAGGCAGAGAGGCAGGCAGAGAGCGAGGGAGAGGGAAGCAGGCTCCCCGCTGAGTTGAGAGCCCGATGTGGGACTCAATCCCAGGACCCTGAGATCATGACCTGAGCCGAAGGCAGCGGCTTAACCCACTGAGCCACCCAGGCGCCCCGAATCCCTCCCAGTTTTTAAAAAAGCTGACTTATATCTTCATAGCACTTTCTGAATTTATCAATTGTGTCCCCTTAACTATATCTCTTCATACTTTGAGCCTTGTTGTGTAAGAGTGGGTTAGCATAAGTACAGCCATCTTAGCTTGGGCAGCCATCTCAGGCCCAAGGACTGAACTCTCCCCTACTTTACTTTAGTTCCAGGGACCCCCACCCTGCTTTAGTTCCAAGAAAGTACCCTACCCGGGGCGCCTGGGTGGCTCAGTGGTTAAAGCCTCTGCCTTCGGCTCAGATCATGATCCCAGGGTCCTGGGATCGAGCCTCACATCGGGCTCTCTGCTCAGCAGGGAGCCTGCCTCCTCCTCCTCTCTCTCTCTCTCTGCCTGCCTCTCTGCCTACTTGTGATCTGTCAAATAAATAAAAAAAATCTTTAAAAAAAAAAAAAGAAAGAAAGTACCCTACCCTGCAACACCCCTGCAGCAGCTAATCAGCTCAAACCATCAGGGCAGCTGGCCGGTTGTGCCACGGGGACCAGATGTTAGAAAAGAGCTTATCTACTAACCCACCATGGGGCGCAAGCCGAAAGTATGTATGGTCTCTGAAGTGATGGAAAGTTACTGTGAGTTGGATGTTTTTTAAAAATGCTGTATAAACCCTTGGCGTTGAGTGCTCGGGGTCCTTGCTGAAACCCGCTGCGCCGGGCAGATACTTGGACCCCAGCCAGCTGGGAATAAACCTCGCTGTGTGACTTGCATTATCGAGAGTGTTCTCTGTCCAATTGAGGGGTGGTTGACTCCATACCCTAACAGTTGTTTATGTATTTGGTGAAGAGAGCACATTACATGAGAGCTGTGCTAGTCCACCAGGACCGCAGTAACACTGTAACATAAGTACCATAGACTGGTTGGCTTAAACAACAAAAATGTACTTTCTCACAGTTCTGGATGCTGGAAGTTGAAGATGAAGGTGTCAACAGGTTTGGTGGTACACGGTCCATCTCCCGGGCTTGTGGATGGGCCACCTAGCTGTGTCCTCACATGTCCTCTTCGCCCTGGTGAGCACAGTGTTGGTGTCTATTCCTCTTAAAAGGAAGCCAGTTCTAATAGTGTAGGACCCCATCCTAATGACCTCATTAAACCTTAATTACCTCTTTACAAGCCTAGCTCTTAATATAGTCACTTGGGGGTTATGGTTTCAACATTGGAGGAGGATTATATTAATGTTTTAGTGGTAATAAAAGGCAAAGGAGGGCGCCTGGGTGGCTCAGTGGGTTAAGCCGCTGCCTTCGGCTCGGGTCATGATCTCAGGGTCCTGGGATCGAGTCCCGCATCGGGCTCTCTGCTCGGCAGGGAGCCTGCTTCCCTTCCTCTCTCTCTGCCTGCCTCTCTGCCTGCTTGTGATCTCTGTCTGTCAAATAAATAAATAAAATCTTTAAAAAAAAAAAGGCAAAGGAGTTACTTAAGTTAGATGATAAATGGCAAAGACTATTCAACTATTCAAAAGTATCTCCCAGATGCCAATGGCTCACAATAACTTCTAAAAGTGACTTTTAGAGAAACGTAATTTCCAAAAGGTACATTTAGTGATATTTACTTACAGTATTTAACTGTAAAAGCATTATTTCCAAGAACTACTTAAAACAAAAAGATTTCTATTAAAAGAAATATTAAAAGGTGCCAAAATGTAGAGTTTAATAAAATACATTTATTTCCATTGAAGCTTAGTATTTTGTATTATGAGCAATGCTGATTGCTGATCTAGCCTGACTAAACTGTCACAGACACATCATCTGGCCTAAGAAAAGTTCTGATAATTTTGATCCTTTTGTCCTAGATACATGTCACAGAAAACTTTCATCTACTTTTTGGGCTTCTTTTCTAACTGTTCTCCCCACCGTACATTGTACTATAAAGGCAATGATCTCCCACACATACTTGTCCAACTTTTGGTATTTCCACGTATTTTTCCCTCCAATTAAAACATTTTTCCCCACTATGCTTTGAAATTGAAACAAATCTATATATAGTCTGCATAAATTTCAAATCAGAAGTGGTTTTCTACCCTAAACATTCTGTGAAAGGAGTTCAATTTAGGGGTGCCTGGGTGGCTCAGTAGGTTAAAGCCTCTGCCTTCAGCTCAGGTCATGATCCCAGGGCCCTGGGATCAAGCACTGCATCGGGCTCTCTGCTCAGCAGGGAGCCTAATTCCCTTCCAATCTCTCTGCCTGCCTCTTTACCTACTTGTGATCTCTGTCTGTCAAATAAATAAATAAAATCTTAAAAAAAAAAAAAAAGAAAGGAGTTCAATTTAAAATGGAACTGGAGGGGCACCTGGGTGGCTCAGTTGTTAAGCATCTGCCTTCAGCTCAGGTCATGATCCCAGGGTCCTGGGATCTAGCCCTACATCAGGCTCCCTGCTCTGCGGGAGGCCTGCTTCTCCCTCTACCACTCCCTGTGCTTGTGCTCCCCCTCTCTCTCTCTCTCTCTCTCTCTCTGTAAAATAAATAAAATCTTTAAAAAATAAATAAAATGGAACTGGAAGATACGAAATGGAGCATCTCGTGTAAACACTCTCAGAAGAATGGAGCTTAAGAACTGAGACTGATTTCCTTTAAATGTTCAGTTTGCAGAAGACTTGTCACCTGACCAACTAATATCCTCCGAGAATCTTCTTCCATCCTCACGACAGTGAACTCACTGCTTGGACTCTGACTGGACGACTCTATCTTTACACTGCATGCCGTAAGTACAGCCTGCTAAAAACCCCCAGCTGACTTGCCTATATCTTGCTGCATTTTGTGTGTCTAAATTTTAATTTCTCTGCTATTTCTGAATACATTTAATTTCCAGTAATTCAAGTTTTTGTCAGTTTACCTCCTTATTTAACATCATGGTTCCCTATATTATATTATCACAAAACTTCCTGAATATCTCTAGTGACTAACATTATTCAATTTTAGAAAATTATTTTAAAATTATATCAGGGTGGGGGGCACCTAGGTGGCTCAGTTGTTAAGCGTCTGCCTTTGGCTTAGGTCATGATCCCAGGATTCTGGGATTGAGCCTGGGCTCTGTGCTTGGCAGGAAGCCTGCTTCTCTCTCTCCCACTCCCCCTGCTTGTGTTCCCGCTCTTGCTGTGTCTCTCTGTGTCAAATAAATAAATAAAATCCTTAAAAATAGTAATAAAATAAAATAAAAATTATATGGTGGCTCAGTCAGTTAAGTGTCTGCCTTTGGTTCATGTCATGATCCCAGACATGGGACATGTCAAGTCCTGCATTGGGCTCCTTGCTCAGTGGGGAGCCTGCTTCTCCCTCTGCCGGCCACTCCTCCTGCTTGTGCGCGCTCTCTCTCTCTCTCTGACAAATAAATAAATAAAAATATTTTTTTAAAAATATAGGGACGCCTGGGTGGCTCAGTTGGTTGGGCAGCTGCCTTTGGCTCGGGTCGTGATCCCAGTGTCCTGGGATCGAGTCCCACATCGGGCTCCTTGCTCATCGGGGAGCCTGCTTCTTCCTCTGCCTCTGCCTGCCATTCTGTCTGCCTGTGCTTGCTCTCTCTCCCTCTCTCTCTCTCTGACAAATAAATAAATAAAATCTTAAAAAAAATAAATAAAAATAAAAATAATTATCAAGGGGTGCCTCGGTGGCTCAGTTGGTTAAGCGTTTGTTGGTTTCAACTCAGGTCATGATCTCAGGGTTGTGAGATCAAGACCAGTGTCAGGCTCCACAGTGAGTCTGGAGCCTACTTAAGATTCTCTCTCTCCCTCTGTCCCTTCCTGACGTTGGTCTCTCTAAAATAAATAAATAGATAAAATTATTAAGGTTCATGTTCTCTATACACTATAAGCAAACTGAAACAGAGTTATTATCATTATTATTCAACTTTGAATCCAAATGTCCCAGAAAACTAAATAGTACAACAAGAGAGCCTAGGAATATACAGAGTTGACTCAACAAAATGACTGGATGTTCTAGAGGGGACTTCTAGCCCACAAACTGCATTTGGAACACTTGTTTTTTTGCCCAGCAGGCAAAACAAAACAAACACCGGGGCATCACTGCTAAGGTATGAGGGGATGAAGGTCAGGGAGCCGAAGACACCAGGGCAGAGGTGTTCATCAGACCACGGTGCGGCTTTATAATCAGGGTTATGTGAAAATATAAAATAGAAGATGGAGGAAAAGGAGCCAAACATCCTCCACGATGAGAATGGTGCTCAGGGCTCCGGCCTCATGGGAAGGTCTGGAGAAAGGCTATTGCTGGGAATTTGGTGGCCTTGCTGCCTGTGCCACTGCAGGCCAGAGATCACAGAGCCACTTGGAAGGCCGTGAAGTTGGGACTCATGTTAACGAAGACCAACCTGAATGTGTGTACCAGAACGGTACATCTTTCTGGAATGTCTGAAAGACGGTATCTATGAATATTTTGATGTAGTTGTTTTTACTCTTTCTTGGTCCAGTCTATTCATAGCAATAAAGGAATTTAGCAGGAGTTACAGGACCCAGGAGAGGAAAGAGCAAAATCCAGTGCACTTTGGGGACATCATTCTCAGCTCTACCCACCTCAAAATACCAGGGAAAGCTTACTGGCCCAGAAGGGGTCTGAGCTGAGACAGGTCCTTCTGGTCCTCTGTGAAAATAAAGGACAAGTTTATGTCCAACATCACCTAGAAAGTATTTCCTTCCAAAGCTGCCATGGTCTTAAGGAACTCCTTAGAGGGGAAGCCCGAAGGAGTTGGCAAAGAAAAATTGCTTAACCAGATCTCTTGATAGATAATCTCATCAGTGCTCTTCACTCTGAGTCTCTTTTGAAAAATCTTTACAAATGTTGGACACATTGAAACAATGACTTCTTCCTTCTACCTTTTAGTTCACAATCTGGGGAGCTTCCTGGGTATAATCTGAAACTGGCCCCACACACGGAGGACAGAGGCAGACCATCCCGCACTGTAGGTGGCAGGGAACGTACGTGTGAAGCCTGCCCCCGGGTGACTGCAGGATGGACAGATCTCTGCACGTGCCCACCAGGATCTTGACAGTTATGCAGAAGCCTTAACTAGGATGGGCTGCATGCACCATCCAGAGGGCATCGACACCTTACTAACTCAAGGCCGTGTCCTTGGGCAGCCCAGTGCAGGGAAGGCAAGCGGAATGGACATTCCAAGGATGGGGAGGGGGTAAAAAGCCTCCGATTGCCCAGGCCCATCTCTTGCAGCAACCAGCGGCCATGTCGTCCTGATGACTTCTCCCAACACTACCATTTCTCATTCACACCTGAAATATGCACACATGTGCATGCCTGCATTCACATGTATGTGTGTATATATACGTACGCATATATATTACATTATTTCAGGGTGGGCGTGGCAACACCCTCTTTCGCTGGAACTGTTGATGCAGAAGGTAGTTGGTGTCATGAAGGAGGTTTTGCTAGAACAGTGCCTGCTCGTGGAAACATGTGGTTTGGTAAGAGGAGGAGGAGAGGGTCAGAGATAAATATAAATAACCTTTGGTTCCTGAGCAGCCGCATGGTCCTGGTGGTAACCATGATACGGAGCAGTAGCTGTGTTACAATCAGTTACTAACGATAAAACTTACCAACAGAATTCAGAGATGGAGTTAACTCCTGGGGGGCTGGCTCCCTGGATGCAGAAGTGCACACTACTGAGAAACAGGAAAATATTCACAGCTCAACTGAAAGTAAAGGAGAAAGCTGGGTCAGACTTGGTTGCTAGACCAAGCTCCCATTTCAGGACATCTGCGCTCCACCCACTGGCCTCAAAGCGGCCTCCCAAGAGAAAAACTGTGGGGGGATAACAAAGTAATTCTATGATCTCTGCTCACCAAGAAGTTCATAAACACAGTGGAGGGGCAAACCAAAAACCTTGAAACCAGGGGGCAGACTATGAAGGAGTTCTTTCACTTTATAGATCAGTAACATCAGAACTTTTACAGAAAATGGATTATGAGAGTAACTAATTTGAGGGCTATGTCTTCAGTTTTAATGCTGCAGAATGGAAGAGTATGTTTGAATTGATACAGGACCCATGGCTCGCTGTGAAATCATCGCAGATGGCTGTATGTGACGGAGACACATAGAAGGTAGTCCTTAGAGGAAAGCCGACGGGCGGAGTGGAGTAAAAGTCCCAGAAGGCTGTGTCAATCCTGATGAGGGGTCTGTTTCCCCCATGGATGCCGAGTGGAGCATCCCAGATGAAGCTGCCGATGTGCTTGGTATGCAGCCGTGTGGGCCTGACTCTGCGACTGGGATACGCACGCACTGAATATGCCTGTTACAGGGTCATGGGAAAAGCTGTGGTTAAGGGGCCCTGCTCACATGGGCGCCCCACGTGGCCCTACTGCTGCAGGACTGGAGAGTTCAGGAAGCCTTAACATGTTTCTGGGACGCCTGTGTGGCTCAGTGGGTTAAGCCTCTGCCTTCAGCTCAGGTCATGATCCCAGAGTCCTGGAATCAAGTCCCCCGTCGGGCTCCCTGCTCAGCGGGGAGTCTGCTGGCTCCACCTGCTCGTGTGCTCTCTCTTGCTCTCTCTCAAATAAATGAAATCTTAAAAACAAACAAAATGCTGTTTCAGCTTTCCCTCACGGGTCTTATTATTACATTAACTAAGAAGAGTAGGAAATATTACATTAATTAACAAGAGTAGGAAAAAGCAGGAGACAGAGTCAACAGACTGGTTTTAGCAGGGCACAAATTTTTAAACAGTATTAAGAAATAAAGTGAGTAAAACAAATATTGGGGGGGAACAAAAAAGGATGATTATTTTAACATGGGATGAATAAAATAGATGTTGATAGGGTTAAAACTGTTTAAAAAATTTCAACTGAGTTAAAGGGAAGGTCTAATTGGCTTCACTAAAGGACTTATCAATGAGGCGGCATCCCATCTAGCAAGTAGAGGGCAGCTCCGAGGAGGTGTACAAAATGGCAAGTTTTTAATGGCAGAGACGGTATAGAAAATGGACATTTATTAGCAAGGAATGCATTGTTTTAGAAAAGCTTGCCCTCCTAAGGGGAAGCAAAGGGTCTATCAAGGGATAATTCCCAGTGTTGGCCAGTAAATTCCCATTTGGTTTGTCCAAAGTCCCATTGCTGAGGGAGTGGAAGCCGCAGTCACCTTAGGCACCGAGCCACCCGGGACCTCCCAGCCGGCCCGGACCGCAGCTGGCCGGGCGCATCGTCTATGCCTTCTCTGGCAGAGCCTGTGCTGTCTTGTCTTTCTTTTCCTTCCTTGCCCCTCCCTCTCGATTCCGTCCTTCCTTTGCTTCTAATTTTTAACACCTGAGTACAGTTCATGCACCACGTGACACTAGTTCCAGATGCGCGACACAGTGATTTGACTTCTGTGCCTTCTCGCTGCTGCAGGCGCTTTTCTTCACAGGAAACAGGCTGTGAGCGCCTTTAGGTCAGGTACCAGATCTCAAAACCAAAGTCGTAGCGAAGACGGTAACCGGTACCGGTTCGGCACTTTTGCGATCGTCATCTCTTTCTCATAATGACCACGTGAGGTAGCTGGGCGCAGGCACAGTCTCCACCAGACAGATGAGGAAGCAAAGCCCAGAGAGACTAATTTACTTGAAGTCACACAGCAACAAGTGGCAGGGCAGGGAGAGGGCCCAGGTCTTCTGCCACCGGATTCTATCCTTGGTTCCGCCACACCCTGCAGTCTCCCTTGGGCACTTCTATTTCCCTTACCTGAGGCCTGTAACAGCCGGTATTCGTCTACCTTATAACCTCCAACTTCACCCCAGCTACCGTCCTGCCGCCACCGTCACCTGATGTCCACCTACCATCGCAACCTTGGCCTCCACCTCTGATGTCGCTGTTGCAGGCGCGGGGGGCCAAGCGGATAACTAACCCTCAGAAGCAGCTGCCCGGTCCTGCATCTTCAGTCCGGGACTGTGTGTCAAGGTCACACAGCTGTGGAAAGAGAGGCTGCATTGGGACCTGGCACTTTCCGGAGCTCAGTGCCGCCTCGTATGGGAAAAACAGAGCTGCGGCAGGGGAGAGAGAGGCTGCCTGGAGAGGTGAGGCCTTACCTAGCTGGACCAGGAGCCCAAAGGTCTCCGGCGCATGCCCAGGCGCTGGATCCTCTGGGCTGCGTACGGCCCACCAGAGTCGCAGTCATGAACACCTGAAAAAGTAAAACTAAGGCATTACATTGACCTTCGGGTGGTGGGTGGGGTCAGAGCGGTCGTTCCACTGCTGATAAAGACGCAGAGATCCAACCCGCAGTCACCAAGGCATCTTGAGCTTCAAGCTCTGTGCTGGGCTCGAGGAGACAGACGCAGCCTTTGCACAACGCTACCGCAGCTGAGAGAAGAGGGGTGGCACTGGAGACGAGATGGCTTTCCCATGAGCACTGTGGGGGCAGAGGGCAAGTGGGAAAACGGTCCTGATGGTAATTCCACCGAGAACGGCAGCAGCAGTGTCTCCTTGGCCCTTGCTATGCACCTGCCCTGGGCTGAGCGCTCCCAAGCTGTGCTAGAGGGATTAAAGGTAGCCAGGTCTGGAGTTAGTCATTCGGGTTTGAACCCAGTTTCTGGAACCAGTGCTCATCTCTTATATGACCTTGGGGAACCAACTAGCTTTCTGACCCTGGACTTCCCTAGAAATACAACCATCATTCCCATTCCCACCTCCTCAGGTTGCTGTGAGAATTAGCAAAGATGCTCACAACACAAACCCTGGAGTCCCGACACTGGCACCTGCTCCAGGTGTGTCTTCGTAACCCTCTCGGGGCCGAGGTGAGCACCATCACCACCTCTGCACCAGCCACCAAGGAGCAACAGCAAGCCGCCCAGACTCTGAGGCCGAGAAGCGCCACTTGCCCCCCGGGTGGGTCCGTTTCCTCCTCGCACACACCCAGGGGTGGAGAGAGCCTTTGGGGGACTGGCGAAACAAGATTGCTTGGCCCAGGGACGTCACTGCCGGCAGAGGCTGGAGGTGCCCAGGACTAGAGAGGCCACGGGTGCAGCCACCACACAACGAATGGGTACCTCGGCTCTTAACCTCCCCCAAATGCTATGGAGCAGCCCACACCTTACGCCCACTACACAGGAGGAATCTGAGGCCCACAGAGGGGTTTTGTTTGCCCGTGTTTCCTGGGGATCTCCACACCCTGCACCGGGGCTTGGACGGAGATCCTCATCAGTGCCTTATTTCCCTCTCTGCTGGGCTTCGGGACTCAAAACAAACCTTCTTCATCCTGAGTCTCTCTGGTGCCCCCAGAGTCCTGCTCCAACCCACCAACCTCCATAGATACACCAGGAAAATGGGTGCACACTACAAAGCAAGGGTTTATTGTATTGTATTGTATTGTATTATTAAATGTCTGGACATTAGAAAGCAAAGAAGACGTCAATAATGTAGATTAAAATTAAAAGTGTGTATGTGTCCATTACATTATGCATAGCATAAAAAAACTGTAAACAATGAGAACATATACTTCCAGTATTAAAAATGATTCCACAAAGTAAAAAAGCCACAAAATGAGTGAAATCCCAACAAACATCTTTATTGTTTCACATCCTTTTGTAAAAAGAGAATCAAAATTCACAGAATAGGCAGAAGATACGAACAGACATTTTAGCAAAAATATAGATAGCAAACGCACATCTGAAAAAAAGGCTCATCATGACTCCTTAGCAAAATTCAGTTAAAACACTAAACAGCACTACACACTTATAAAAAGAGTTAAAATTAAGAACTGACCAAAACTAAACCATTCACTAAGACATGAAGGAAATGCAACTCTCATACACTGCTGGTAAGAATACAAAAAGGTATAATTTAGATCACAGTTTGCTAATTTCTTTAAGTTAAACATTTATCTACCCTAAGACTGAGATTTTCTACTCTGAGTTACTGACAAAAGGTAAGTGAAACACATATCAATATAATTACACACAAATGTTTGTATCAACTTTATTTTCCATAGGCAAAAATTAGAAATACCCAAATGTCCATAAACTAATGGGTAAACTAATAGTGCTATCCTCAAAGATAAGAATATTTCTCAGCCAAAAAACAAAAACAAAGAAATGAGTTACTTATATATCACTGATGCATCTACAATTCTTTATGCAACATAAAAGTAGGAAAAAAAACTTTGACTCCTACTACATAAAATTATAGAAAATTAAGTTTTCTATTATAACGGAAAGCAAATCAATGATGACTCGGAGGGCTGGGAAGGCAGGTAGAGTGATTATGAAAAGACACGAGGTAAATATGCAATGACACATGATCACTTCAGTGACTGTGACGTTCCAGGTTCATAAGTACGTCAAAACTTACATTTCCAGTATATACAGTTTATTACATGTAAATTATACCTTAATAAAGCTTTTCAAAAATGATTCAAAATAAAAAATCTGTGCCCAACTCTTTTTGGAAAACAGGTTTTGCAACCCTACATTCACTGCACATTCTTGCCCCGTGGAGGCCAGTTTTGCTCAGTGAAAGCAAATGTAGTGACCAATGAAGGGCTTTCCACCAGCGTCTAAAGGACCGTTGGCTGGGTCACAAAAGCCACATCCCCGGACTACAGATTCCCCTTTTCTCGATCTGTTTTCTGCCTATGCAGCAATGGTCTTGAGGTGAACATCGCTGAGAGGTTATAGGAATCCAAAAAACCTTTCCATTACTTCCAATGACCATGACATAAGCTACACAAGGTAACTACACCTGGAGGTCCACGGACTGGCACGCACACCAGCTCTGCGGTCCCTGGCACAGATGTGTTTGCGGGCACGCTTTTAGAGGAGGCACACTCCATCTGGTCAGCTGTGGCCTCCTCCCCTCCCTATGAAGCCAATGTTATTGCAGCAGTTCAGTTTCCCCTCAACCTTACAGCCATACAACCAATGACTATCACCTACAGAAACCTGGATGTCAGGGCACATGACTCTTTGCAGGACCTGGGGAAAAGGTTCCCCGCAGCAGTGCTGACATCCCCCGTGATATCCGCTGTGAACAAAGGAAAAAATTCATGCTGCTCCCAGAAGCACATGAGGTTCTCACACCTGATCCTCCTCGGCGTGACCTCTGAGACTCCCCAAACTCACAACATCGTGTCTCAAATGAGGACCAGAAAACCCTGCAGTCTTTCCTAGGAGGCCACGGGCAGTACAAATTTGGCAAAAACTGGTAAGCTATTTCTGCCACTGTTAGTGTCCCCTTGAGGCACAGAAAGTTTGAGACCCACCCCAATGAAAGCTGTCCACCCCTTCATGCTTGCAGACTTCAAAATGTTTATAAACCACTATACATGGTAAGCAGAACAGTCAAGATCAAAGAGGACTTAAACAGCAAGGACTTGTTATTGCACAAGCCAAAGCAAGAGGAGCTAGCAGTTCTTGAGTTAAGTGACTTGGAAGCTGGAAAAATTAATCACAAAGATCTCAAGAGACCATGTCCCTGCATGGTCTGTCAGCTACACTCGTACGGTGTTCTCTAGGACTATGTGGGTCGGGTCCATGCCAGTTAGTCAGAAAAAAGTCAAGGTCCCCCTAAGGACTCAGGTTACTCCTAATTTCCTCCAACAAATGAGAACAGAGGTCAGCTTCCCTGAGCGCAGTGAGGTGATGACTGATGCACGTTGTGGAGACTTGCCAGGTGGTAGAAGTACACAGCTTTGGCCACAGACTGGCAGTGACATAATTCTGGAAAGAGCCCTGGGCAGTTCAGAAAATGCAACATAGGCACACATAGGCACACGTGCTTCCACGTAACTGAAACTTAAGGGCAATCTCTCTGCTATTGGCACTTGGATGTAGAAGACTGAATTCAGACAAATGGTGCCTCACAAAGGGTTTCCTCTCGTATCATTACACTGAACAAGGAAACTACATTTCCTACCCATCTAAGCCCTTTCGCCGGTGTGAACTCTCCGATGCTGGGAGAGATTAGATTTTCGGCTAAAAGATTTCCCACATTCACTGCAGTCGTAAGGCCTCTCTCCTGTGTGAACTCTCTGATGATAATGTAGGGTGGAACGAGAGGTAAAAGATTTCCCACACTCACTGCACTCAAAAGGCCTTTCTCCTGTGTGAACTCTCCGGTGAATAATGAGGTGAATTCTTTGGGTGAAGGACTTCCCACATTCACTGCACTCGTGTGGCCTTTCGCCTGTGTGAACTCTGCGATGTCGAATCAGTATGGAGCTATTGGTAAAAGATTTCCCACATTCACTACACTCATAAGGCCTTTCTCCAGTGTGAACTCTCTGATGATAACCGAGGGCAGAGACAGAAGTAAAAGATTTCCCACACTCACTGCACTCATAAGGCCTTTCTCCAGTGTGAACTCTCCGGTGTTTAGAGAGGTATGAATTCTGACTAAAGGATCTCCCACAATCACTACATTCATAAGGCTTTTCTCCAGTGTGAACTCTCTGGTGTTGACTCAGCTGGGAACTATCCCTAAAAGATTTCCCACATTCATTGCAGTCAAAAGGCCTTTCTCCTGTGTGAACTCTCTGATGACAACGGAGGGCAGAGGTAGAGGTAAAAGACTTCTCACATTCTCTGCACTCATAAGGCCTTTCTCCAATGTGCACTTTCTGATGATAACGGAGGGCAGAGCCAGATGTAAAGGATTTTCCACACTCACTGCACTCATAAGGCCTTTCTCCTGTGTGCACTCTCTGGTGTATATTGAGGTGATTTCTTTGGGTAAAGGATTTCCCGCATTCACTGCACTCATAAGGCCTTTCTCCTGTGTGAACTCTACGGTGTCGAATTAGTATTGGTCCATTGGTAAAAGATTTCCCACATTCGCTACATTCATAAGGTTTTTCTCCAGTGTGAACTCTCTGATGATAACAGAGGGCAGAGCCGGAGGTAAAAGATTTCCCACATTCACTGCATTCATAAGGCCTTTCTCCTGTGTGAACTCTTCGGTGTATAATAAGGTGATTTATTTGGGTAAAAGATTTCCCACAATCATTACACTCATATGGTCTTTCTCCTGTGTGAATTCTCTGATGATAACGGAGGCCAGAGCTAGAGGTAAAAGACTTTCCACATTCACTGCATTTATAAGGTTTTTCTCCAGTGTGAATTCTCTGATGGTAACGGAGCGCAGAGCTAGAAGTAAAAGATTTTCCACATTCACTACATTCATAAGGCCTTTCTCCTGTGTGTACTCTCCAGTGTTCAATGAGATCAGATTTTCGTCTAAAAGATTTCCCACATTCAGTGCACTCATAACTCACTTCTCCAGTATGAACTGTACGTTGTTGAGTAAGGATGGAGCTCTGGCTAAAAGTCTGAGCACATACACGGCACACATAACAATTTTCATCAGTTTGACTTCTCTGAGGATGAACAAGGACAAATTTTTGGCTAAAGGATTTCCCACATTTGCTACATTTGCACTGCCTTGGCCCAGCATGAATTCTTCGATGCTGACTGAGGGTTGAGCTTCCCCTAAAGGATTTTCCACAGTCACGACACACATGAAGTCTGTCAGAAGTATGGACTCTCTGATGAATTATAAGTGAGGATTTGTACCTGAATGTTTTTCCACATTCAGGGCACACGAGACACTGTCTTCCAGTGTGGACACCCTGGTCCTGAACAAGTGTGTGTTTGGGACCAACGGCTTTCTTGCATTCTTCCCAGGTGCGATGACTTTTCATGCTCTGAGAAGTCACCCCACGCTCAGTGATTTTATTCTCCCCAGTATGAGTGGTCTGTTGTTGTTGATGCTCTGAGGTGGCCAGGAAGTCCTTCTCAACCTCCTCATATGTTAAGGGCTTTCCCGAATCATGGAAATTGCTGCTCTTCACAAGTGAAGCCCTGTCCACACTGCTTCTGATGGGTTTTTCTCCCATGGCTTGCTTCTCATGCTGTTGAAGGTTTGCACTAGGATAAATTTGTTTCACACGTGCCCCATACTTGAAGAGTTTCTGGTTGTTCTGTTTTCCCTGGTGCCCAACCAAGTGGAAAATCTCTCTCAAGACTAAAGAACACATCTCACAGGGGTGGGTCTTCTGGGAAGACCGAGGTTCCTTCGGAGTCCTGGCCTGTGACACACCTACAGATATGCTCTGTTCAAAGGGTGCCTCCGCAGCCTCTGCTCGACAGGAGCAACCTGAACACAAAGAAACACTTGTGACGTACACTTTATTGGAAGAGAGCAATCTAATTACAAATATACAAATGAAAAGCAAAAATGAGCAGATAACTATTCTTATGTCAAAGTAGACTTTAAAGTCAAAAATTATCCGACAAAAAAATATCTCTACACAATGATAAAGAAGTCAATGCATCAAAAGGATATAATATGTACCCAATATCCAAGCACCTAAATATATTAAGCAAATAACAGAAATAGAGAGCAATGCAGTAACAGTAGAAGACTTCAATAACCTGTTATCAACAATGGACAGATTATCCAGACAGAAAATCAATTAAGGAAATGTTGGAGTTGAACTGCACTTACACCAAATGCACTTAACAGATATATACAGAAGATGCCCTTCAATTGCAACAGAATACATTCTTCTCAAATATGCCTGGAACATTCTTGAGAACTCTCTCATATGTTAGGTCATGAAAAAAATTTTTTTTTTTAAGATTCTATCCATTTATTTGTGAGAGAGTGAGAGCATGAGAGGGGGAAGGGTCAGAGGGAGAAGCAAACTCCCTGCTCAGCCAGGAGCCCAACATGGGGCTCCAGGGTCATGACCCAAGCCAAAGGCAGATGTTTAACTGACTGAGCCATCCAGGCACACTCTTTTTTTTTTTTTTTAAGATTTTATTTATTTATTTGGGGCACCTGGGTGGCTCAGTCAGGTAAGTGTCTGTCTTCAGCTCAGGTCATGATCCCAGGGTCCTGAAATCGAGTCCCACACATCAGGCTCCCTGCTAAGTGGGGAGTCTGCTTCTCCCGCTATCCTTCCCCACTGTTCATGATCTCTCTCCCTCTCTCAGATAAATTAAGATTGTATTTATTTATTTTACTTTTATTTTTATTTTTTTTAAGATTTTATTTATTTGACAGAGAGAGATCACAAGTAGGCAGAGGCAGGCAGAGAGAGAGGAAGGGAAGCAGTGTCCCTGCCAAGCAGAGAGCCCGATGCAGGGCTCGATCCCAGGACCCTGGGATCATGACCTGAGCCGAAAGCAGAGGCTTTAACCCACTGAGCCACTCAGGCGCCCCTGTATTTATTTATTTGAGAGAAAGCAAGCATAGCCAGGGGGAGGGACAGAGGGAGAAGCAGGTTCCCAGACAAGCAGGGAGCCCAATGAGAGGCTGGATCCCAAAACCCTGGGATCGTGACCTGAGCTGAAGGCAGATGCTTAACCGACTGAGCCACCCAGGCACCCCATGAAACAATTCTTAACATTTAAGAAGACTAAAATCATATCAAGCATCTTTTCCAACTACATGGCACGAAGCTAGCAATCATTAACAGAAGTTAAGCTGGAAAATATCACAAATATGTGGAATTTAAACAACATTCTTCCAAACAAACAATGGATCAAAGAAGAAATAAAAAAATCTATGTACACAAATGAAAATAGAAACCTAACACATTAAACCTTACAGATGCAAGAAAATCAGTTATAAGGGGGAAGTTTATACCAATAAATATCTACATTAAGAAAAAAGAAAAATTTTGGCGCACCTGGGTGGCTCAGTAGGTTAAAGCCTCTGCCTTTGGCTCAGGTCATGATCCCAGGGTCCTGGGATGGAGCCCCGCATATTGGGCTCTCTGCTCAGTAGGGAGCCTGCTTCCCCCTCTCTCTCTGCCTGCCTCTCTGCCTACTTGTGATCTCTCTCTGTCAAATAAATAAAAATTTTTAAAAAATTTTTTTAAATTAAAAAAAAAGAAAAAAGAAAAATTTTATTTTTATTTATTTTAAATATTTTATTTATTTATTTCACAGATAGAGATAGGCAGAGAGGCAGGCAGAGAGAGAGAGGCAAGCAGGCTCCCCGCCAAGCAGAGAGCCCGATGTGGGGCTCGATCCCAGGACCCCAGGATCATGACCTGAGCCGAAGGCAGAGGCTTTAACCCACTGAGCCACCCAAGTGCCCCAAGAGAAAAGAAAAATTTTAAATAAGCAACTTAATACCTCAACCTATGAGAAAAAGAACAAAGTAAGGTCAAAGCAGAAAGAAGCAAATACCAAAGACCAGAGCAGAAATAAATGAAATAGACATTAAAAAACAACAGAAAAAGACCCATGAAACTAAGAGTTGGGTTTTTGAGAAGATAAACAAATTGACAAACATTTAATTAGACTAAGAAAAAAGAAAGACTCAAATAAAATCAGAAATGAAAGAGGAAACATCACAACCAATACCGCAGGAATACAACCTATCAAAAGGCTACAATGAACAATTATATGCCAACAAATTGGATAACCCAGAAGACATGGATAAATTCACAGAAACCTACAAACTACCAAACCAAAAAAACGAAGGAAGGAAGGAAGGTACAACCTGACAATACTGAATAATGAAGAAATAGAAAATGTGAACAGACTCATAACTGGCAAGGAGAAAATGTTCCACAAAGAAAAGCCCAGGACCTGATAGAATCAGAGGAAATTCCACTACATAGTTAGAGAATTAACACCATCTTTTTTTTCCCAAAGATCTATTTTATTTATTTATTTAAATAATTTATCCATTTATTTGAGAGAGGGAGACACAGCGAGAGAGGGAATACAAGCAAGGGGAGTGGGAGAGGGAGAAGCGGAGCTCCTCCTGAGCAGGGAGCCCGATGTGGGGCTGGATCCCAGAACCCTGGGATCACAACCCGAGCAGAAGGCAGATGCCTAATGACTGAGCCACCCAGGTGCCCCAAAGATCTATTTATTTTAGAGAGATAGAGATAGAGAACGAGCAGGGGGAGGGGCAGAGGGGGGGAAAGAGAGAATCTCAAGCAGAATCTTCACTGAGCATGAAGCCCAAGCTCCATTCTCACAACCCTGAGATCATGACCTGAGCTGAAATCAATAGTCAGATGCTCAACAAACCGAGAGAGCTGCCCAGGTATCCCCACCATCCTTCTTGAAGTCTTCCAAACAACTGAAGGGGGAACACTTCCAAACTCATTTGCAAGGCCAGCATTACCCTGATGTCAAAGGCATTTAAGGACAATGCAAGAGAAGAAAATTACAGACCAATATCCTTGATGAACAGAAACGCAAGATTCCTAAAAGAAAAAATCCTTGCAAACCAAATCCAAAAGCACATTACAAGCATCATACAATACAATCAATCAGGATTTATCCCTGAGATGCAAGGATAGCTCAACATCTGTGAATCAATACACATGATACACCACCATAACTGAGTAACAGTTCAAAGGGTAAAAATCGTATAGCCATATCAATAGATGCAGAAAAAGCATCTGGCAAAATTCAATATGCTTTCATGATAAAAAAAAAAAATCACTAACAAATTAGATATATAAGCAACGAACCTCAGTATATCTGACAGGCCCACAGCTAATATATTCAACGATCAAAAGCTCAAAGCTAAAAAAAAAAAAAAAAAAAAAGCTCAAAGCTTCCCTCTTCCCCTCCCCCGGCCTCTGTCCTTGTCTCTGTTCCTTGTCAGGAACAAGACAAGGTGCTTGCTCGCTCCACTTCTATTCAATATAACAGCAGCGGTAATCCTAGCCCTGAGTAATTAAGGAAAAAAAATAAATAAAAGGCATCCAAATCAGAATGGAAGAAGTAAAGTTATCTGTTTGCAGGTGACATAATCTTACATATAGAAAACGATAAAGGATCCACCAAAACACTGGGACATCTGCAAGGCTCAGTCGGTTAAGTGTCTGCCTTCAGCTGGAGTCATGATCCTTGGGTCCTGGGATCAAGTCCCACATTGGACTCCTTGCTCAGCAGGGAGCCTGCTTCTCCTTCTGCCTGCCATTCTCCCTGCTTATGGTCTCTTCCTGACAAATAAATAAAATCTTTAAAAAAAACCCCAAAAAACCTATCAAGCAATATTCCATCTTAAAAAAAAAAGACTCCCCCAAAACACTATTAAATAAATGAATTCAGTAAAGTTGCAAGATTAAAAAAAAATCAATATACAAAACTAAGCTGCATTTACATACACTAGTAATAAAGTATCTGAAAAAAAAATTGAGAAAACAATCCCACTTAAAATAGCATCAAAAAGAATAAAATTGGGTGCCTCGGTGGCTCAGTGGGTTAAGCCTCTGCCTTCGGCTCGGGTCACGATCTCAGGGTCCTGGGATTGAGTCACACGTCGGGCTCTCTGCTTGGCGGGGACCCTGCTTCCCCCACCCCTCTGCCTGCTTGTGATCTTTTTCTGTGTGTCAAATAAATAAACAAAATCTTTAAAAAAAAAATAAAATAAAATACTCAAAGAAATTTAACCTAGGAGGTGAAAGATCTATATCCTAAAAATAAGAAGATACTGATGAAAGAAACTGAAGACAGACGGAAAGATATCCAACATTCTTGAATATCGTGTTCTTGCTTTTGATATCCACAACAAAATTCCACTGATATTTTTCATAGAAGTAGAAAAAACACTCCTTAAATTTGTATGGAACCACAGAAAATCCCAAATAGCCAAAGCAATTTTGAAAAAGAAAAAGCTGGAGACATCACACTCCTTGATTTCAAAATACTCCAAAGCTATAATAATCAAAACAGTACGGTACTAGCATAAAAACAGACCAATGGAAGAGAACAGAGAGCCGAGAAGTAAACCCATGCACACATGGTCAACCGATCTTTGACTAGGACACCAAAAACAGATAATGAAGAAAGGACAGTCTCTTCAATGGTGATGGGAAAGCTGGATATCCACATGGAAAAAGAAAAAAAGAGGACCTCCACCCTGGGTCTTAAAATAAGAGGGAAGGTGTGGGGAAAACGTGGCCAAGCCCACCAGCTAGCATGAGAAGCCAGACTAGCAGCCACGGAGTGTGGGCATTCTGGGCTTACACCCTCTCCCTGCCCCAAGTTTTCCGTACGTACTTCGGGGGGCCAGCCCCACTGCAATGAGGCCAAGGCTGTGGATATTCTCCACATAGACACTGAGGCATTGAAGAAACTCAACAAGAATAAAAAAATTAGTCAAGAAGCTGGCAAAGAGTCTTGGAACACGAGGAAAAAGAAAAGAAGCTGGCAAAGAAATATGTATTTTTGCTTTCAGAATCGCTGCTCAAGCAGATCCCACAAGTCCTGGCTGAGGGCTGAGTAAGGCTGGTGAGACCCCGGCGGCTGAAACGGGTGGAGCGAAGCCCAGCAGCGAACAGCACATGAAGAAGGTCCCGTGTCTGGCGGCGGCCACTGGCCATGGGAGGATGACGGAAGATGAGCTCGTGTACAACATCTACTGAACTGTAATTTCCTGGGGTCCAGGCTCAAGAAGAACTGACAAAACAGCTGAGCTTCCTACACTAAGAGCAGCATGGGCGAGCCCCAGAGCCTTCACTAAGACACAGCCTAGTGAGTTGTAGCGCTACCAATGAAAAAAAGGAAGAAGGAGAAGGGGAAAAAAAAGGAAACTGGACCCTTATCTTACACCACTCACAAAAATTAATTTGAATTGGAGTAAGAACTTAAACATAAGACCTAAAATTATAAAAGTTTTATTTTTTAAAGATTTCTTTACTTATTTGAGAGAACGCCAAGTGCGCACACATGCTCAAGTCAGTGGGGGGAAGGGCAGAAGGAAAGAAAATTCAGACTCTGCGCCAAACAGGGAGCCCAACACGGGGCTCAATCCCATGACCCATAAGATCACGACGTGAGCTGAAACCAAGTCAGACACCTAATCAACTGAGCCACCCAGGCACCCCTGAAATTATAAAACTTGTAGAAGAAATTCAGGGAAAAAAGCTCCTTGATATTGGTGTTGCCAATGATTTTTTGGATATGACACCAAAAGCAAAGGCAACAAAAGCAAAAATAAACAAGTGGCACTGTATCAAATAAAAAACTTCTGTATGGCAAAGGAAACAACAAAATGAAAAGGCAACCTAAGGAACAGGAGAAAATATCTGCAAAAGATCTGACAAGAGGTTAACATCCAGAGTATATACAGAACTCATAAAAACAACAACAGGGGCACTTCGGTAGCTCAGCTGGTTAAGTGCCTTTGCCTCAGATCGTGATCCCAGACTCCTGGGAATGAGCCCCAGGTCAGGCTCCCTGCTGAGCAGGAGCTTCTCCCTCTGCCCCTCCGCCAGGGTTGTGTTTTCTCTCTCTGCCGAATAAATAAAATCTTTTTTTTTTTTTTAAGATTTTATTTATTTGACCGAGAGAGACATAGTGAGAGAGAGAACACCAACAGGCGGAGCAGGAAAGGGAGAAGCAGGCTTCCCGCTGAGTAGGGAGCCCGATGTGAGACTTGATCTCAGGACCCTGGGATCCTGACCAGAGCCAAAGGCAGATGCCTAATGACTGAGCCACCCAGGCGCCCCCAAATAAATAAAATCTTAAAAAATCCTCAATAACAAAAACAACAACAACAAAACCAAATAATCCAATTAAAAATAGGGAAAGGACCTCAATAAACACTTATCCAAAGACACAACAAATGGCCTACATATACACAAAAAGATGCTCAACATTACTAGTATCAGAAAATTGCAAATATGAATCACAGTATCACCTCACACCACTTAGAATGACTATTATCAAAAAGCAAGAGGTGGGGCGCCTGGGTGGCTCAGTGGGTTGGGCCTCTGCCTTCGGCTCGGGTCGTGGTCCGGGGGTCCTGGGATCAAGCCCCGCGTCGGGCTCTCTGCTCGGCGGGGAGCTGCTTCCTCCTCTCTCTCTGCCTGCCTCTCTGCCTCCTTGTGATCTCTCTGTGTCAAATAAATAAATAAAATCTTAAAAAAAAAAAAAAAAAAAAAAAGCAAGAGGTAACAAATGTTGGTGAAGAATGTGAAGAAAAGGAGACCCTTACATATAGCTGGTAAGATGCACTCGTACAGACATTGGTACAGAATAGAAGACCTCTAAAAAATTAAAAATAGGGGTGTCTGGTGTCTGACTGGCTCAGTCCCAAGAGCTTGTGACTCTTTATGCCTGGATTGTGAGTTTGAGCCCCACACAGAGCATAAAGATTACTTAAAAATAATTTAAAAAATCTTAAAAAACTGAAAAACAAACTATGATATGGTTCAACAATCCCTCTTCTCTGCACACGTCCAAAGGCGATGAAATCCGTATTTCCCAGAGACACCTGCAGCCCTGTGTTCACTGAAGCATTATTCACAACAGCCGAGGTACAGAAACAACCTTTCTATGTAGCTTTCTATGGAAAGGATCTTTCTACAGATGAATGATAAACCCTGATATATATATGCTATATATTATTCAGCCATAAAAAAAGGAAATCCATATCCATAAATTGACATGGATAAACCTGGAGGACAAAACTCACAGTGCAGTAAGTCAGAGCAAGACAAATACTATATGGTGTCACTTATATGTGGAATTTTATTTTATTTTTATTTTATTTTTTTAAAGATTTTATTTATTTATTTGACAGAGATCACAAGTAGGCAGAGAGGCAGGCAGGAAGAGGGGGAAGCAGGCTCCCCATTGAGCAGAGAGCCCGATGCGGGGCTTGATCCCAGGACCCTGGGATCATGACCCGAGCTGAAGGCAGAGGCTTTAACCCACTGAGCTACCCATGCGCCCCTGGAATTTTAAATAAATAAATAAAAGAGGCAGGCCCACCACCACACTGGCCAGGGTCACTCACCTCCCTCCCACTTGTGCGTGGCCAGCTGGCAGGCGCCTACAATGCCGCTCCCACTGCAGGTCCAGCCTGGGAGTAGGTGCTGGGCCTCCATGTGGTGGGCTCTGTGTGCTCCGGGCCCAGGAGCAGCGGGACACAGACCAGGCCACCACCGCCTATCTCCCCACCCTTGGAGGCGGCTCCCCAGCCAGCTCCATTTTGTGAGGGGAGCTGGGCCCTGTCCCCGATATTCCCCACCACCTGGTGGGCGTGTGGCAGGGTAAGGCAGGGCAGCTTTGTCCACTCCGGTGCCCTAGTGCCCTAGGGGGCTAGGTGGTCAGCACGTGTTGGGCGCGGCCCAGGGTCTGGGCCGGTAAGTCGGGGAAAGGACACCAGAGTTGGTGGCCACGCACCAATAGGACTGACAGTCGGCGGGGCAGTGGGGTCACAGCCAGCCTGCACAACTTTGTGGGGAGGAAACGAGGTGCCAGGGAGGAAGGAGCGGATTTGGTCTCCCTGCAGTCTGGCTTACATGCAAAGAATGCAGCCATCAGGGGGACCCAGGCAGCTCAGTCGTTAAGCATCTGCCTAAGGTTTAGGTCGTGATCCCAGGGACCTGGGATCGAGCCCTGCATCGAGCTCCCAGTTCGTGGGAAGCCTGCTTTCCCTCTGCTAGTTTCACAGCTTGTATTTCCTCTCTTGCTGTGTCTCTGTCAAATAAACTAATAAAATCTTGGGACGCCTGGGTGGCTCAGTTGGTTAAGCAGCTGCCTTCGGCTCAGGTCATGATCCCGGCGTCCTGGGATTGAGTCCCGCATCGGGCTCCTTGCTCGACAGGGAGCCTGCTTCTCCCTCTGCCTCTGCCTGCCACTCTGTCTGCCTGTGCTTGCTCTCTCTCTCTCTGACAAATAAACAAAAATCTTAAAAAAAAAAAAAAAAAAAACTAATAAAATCTTAAAAAAAACAAAAAACAAGACCCAAAACAATTGTCTATCATTTATTTTATTTTTTTAAAGATTTTTTATTTATTTATTTGACACAGAGAGAGGTCACAAGTAGGCAGAAAGGCAGACAGAGAGAGGGGGGAAGCAGGCTCCCTGCTGAGCAGAGAGCCCAACGTGGGTCTTGATCCCAGGACCCTGAGATCATGACCTGAGCTGAAGGCAGAGGCTTTAACCCACTGAGCCACCCAGGCACCCAATTGTCTATCATTAAAAAAAAGAAAAAAGAAAAAAAGAATGCAGCCATCTGGTGGCTTGCGGTCCCTGGACATGCCCCAAAGGTTGAAAGCGGGCAAATATTAGGACCCATTTTTAGAAAGGTGTCCCTGAACACCACTGACAACATGGTTCTGACAGAATTTCATGACAATGGGTGCCCACAGTGCTACAACAGATGCTTCTCTACTAGGCATTTCTGTAGATCACATGGGAAGAAGCCACTACGTGATTCAGCCTCATGAGGACACTGAGGACAGCATGAAGGATCATGAAGACACAAATGGTTCAAAAGACAGTTTCAGAGAACAAGATAACTATCTTCCAACTGCAAATGTAGCAAGAATAATGAAAAATGCCATACCTCAAACAGAAAACTGTGTTCAAGAATAAGTAAGGGCGCCTGGGTGGCTCAGTGGGTTAAAACCTCTGCCTTTGGCTCAGGTCATGATCCCAGAGTCCTGGGATTGAGCCCTACATCGGGCTCTCTGCTCAGCAGGGAGCCTGCTTCCCCCTCTCTCTCTCTGCCTGCCTCTCTGCCTATTTGTGATCTGTCAAGTAAATAAATAAATCTTTAAAAAAAAAAAAAAGAGGGGCACCTGGGTGGCTTAGTCGGTTGGGCATCTGCCTTTGACTTGGGTCACGATCCTGGGCTCCTGGGATCGAGCCCCACATTGGGCTCCCTGCTCTGCAGAAGCCTGCTTTTCCCTCTCCCACTCCCCCTGCTTGTGTTCCCTCTCTCGCTGTGTCTCTGTCAAATAAATAAACAAAATCTTAAAAACTAAAAAAAAAAAAGTAAATAAAAAAATTTAAAAAAAATTAAAAAAAAAAAAAGAATGACTAAGTGAGTTCATCAGCTTTATAACATCTGAAGCAAGTGAAAGATGTCATGAAGAGAAATGGAAGACAATCAAGGGAGAAGATATTTGCCATGCTGACCTCAGGCTGTGACAGTTGTGTTGAACCTCTAAAATTATACCTTCAGAAATTCAGAGAGGCTGGGGCATCTGGGTGGCTCAGTGGGTTAAGCCTCTGCCTTCGACTCGGGTCATGATCCGAGGGTCCTGGGATTGAGCCCCGCATTGGGCTCTCTGCTCAGCGGGGAGCCTGCTTCCCTTCCTCTCTCTGCCTGCCTCTCTGCCTACTTGTGATCTGTCAAATAAATAAAAATAAAATAAAAATCTTAAAAAAAAAAAAAAAAAAAAGAAATTCAGAGAGGCTATGAAAGGAGAAAAAGGAATTGGTGGCAGAGTCATAGCTACAGATGGACTAAGTGAAGAACTTCCAGAGGAGGCACTTCCTAACCAGTTACCAGCTGGCCTAGTAACTGCAGATGGTCAACAACCACGTATCATGGTTTACAGGATGTCGTATCAACAGATTTCTGGTGTTCAACAAATTCAGTCTTCATGATCTGAAGAAACGGTGGCATGGGGAGTGGAGAGAAGTGAAAGAGTCTGTACGATTCTGGAAACAGACATGAGAAGGAAGTGACTGAGGAACAGATGTCCCTTTGTATACTAAACATCTGTAATGTCGCTTCCTGATGCTTGACTAACTGAGGTGTTAATTCTGACTTGAAAATCTTTTTTATGAATGATGTGAAAGAGAAATTTGGATTTTAAAGGTATTAAAACGGGCACTGGGTGGCTCAGTTGTTAAGCGTCTGCCTTCAGCTCAGGTCATGATCCCAGGACCTCAGGGTCTTGGGATTGAGCTGCCCTGCTCAGCAGGAAGCCTGCTTCTTCCTCTCCCCCTGCTTGTATTCTCTCTCTGTCAAATAAATAAAATCTTAAAAAGAAAGAAAGAAAAAAAGAATTAAAATATTTTTGCTTTGTAGTTAAAAAACAACAACAACACACTGTTCAACCCATAGAAACAAAGAATAGAATGCCAGGGGCTGGGGGCCACAGGAAACAGGGAGCTACTGTCAGCTACAAACTGATGCAGTTCTGTGACCCTAATGCACAGCATGGTGAGTACAGTTAATAATAATGCTGAGCTGCATACTTGAATTTGCTAAGAGAACAGATCTTAAATATTCTTATACACCCCAAAAAGGTAAATATGCACAATGACAGATACGTTAATTAAGCTGTTTGGAGTAATCATGTCATAATGTATATGAATATCAAGTCATAGCACTATCTACTTTAAATAGAAATACACACAGGGGCGCATGGGTGGCTCAGTGGGTTAAAGCCTCTGCCTTCGGCTCAGGTCACGATCCCAGAGTCCTGGGATCGAGCCCCTCGTCAGGCTCTCTGCTGGCCGGGGAGCCTGCTTCCCCCTCCCTCTCTCTCTCTCTGCCTACTTGAGATCTCTGTCTGTCAAATAAATAAATAAAATCTTAAAAAAAAATAAAAAAAATATAAATACACACAATATTACTTGTCAGTTACACCTCAATAAAGCTGTTTTAAAAAAAGGAAAGAAATCTGAACACTGTAAGTAAAACAGTACAAGACAGTCTTAAAAATACAGTCCATGGTCCAGGTGGGTAAAGACCATGATAATACCTGTAATTCCCAGCATAAGGAAGCACAATGAACTGTCAGATAAAAAAAGGAAACAAAACCAGGGACACAAAAGTAACACAGACCTAGAGAGATGACCTGGCCAGGGAGAGGACAAACAAGACGCCATCCACTAGCCTCACTGCAAGTCTACAGAACTCCAATTCCTCCTGCGAGGGGTCAGCGCAGATGCAGATAGCACTGAGTCCGTGGGGAGAGCAGAGGGGGCTGCGAAAACACAGCCCCAGCAAGGACTATCCAAGAAACTGCTGAAGCAAGTGGTACCTATGGTCCACATGCTGGAAAGGACAAAGCACCCTCTGCAGGGGGTAATGCAAAACCCAGTTTACATCGCTGGGGAGGGGGAGGGCCTTACCCAGTGAGGACAGAAGTGTAAAGTTCTCCAGCATCACATCGCGGTACAGCCGTCTCTGAGCCTCATTAAGGAGACGCCATTCCTCCTGGGAGAAGTACACAGCAACATCCTCAAAGGTGAGGCCACCCTGTCAAGAATGGGATGGATAAAACCACGAACATTCTCTGAGAACTCACACTCCATCTCCTCTATGTCTACCCCACATTTCTCCTCCTCTGGAGCTCCCCACGCCAGAGGAGGTACCAGGCCTTAGAGTGACTGAGAGCTGTTCTCTCCTCACGATCCCGTTCATGCAGCCCTCAGCAACAACAGGCAGGGGGACAGATAAGTGTCATGTAAGCTCTGGGCTGGGCTGCAGGGCCCCATCACTTCTACCAAGCAATTCCCCTACATCTCACAGATTGTACACACAAGAGCTAACCACATGGGCTCATGCTTCACCCTGAGGTTCCCCGTACCAGGGCACTAGGGCACTCAGTTCATGCTTATTCTCAATGTGCACATCATTCCGAAGACCACACCTCTCTCACATCTTTGGATCTCTCAAATGCTTTCCCACAGCTCTGCCATCTCTGTGCCCCACAGCACAGGGATGTCCCTGGACTCACCCACGCACCGGGCACATGGCAACCAGAGTGTTTGAAAATTTCAAACATGATCTCGTATAGCCCCTGTCCTTTGATGGATCCCACTGACAAAGAAAGCCCCAAGTGCTGCTTGGAAGGCCTGCTTAGAAGACCTGTGATCTTTGCTTCAGTATTAGTCACCCAGAACCACAAGTCAATTTCAGATACATGTGACCCTCTCATACTTCTGTGCTTCCCTTGCTGTCCCTCAGCAGCAATAACCCTCCTGTCTCCACTTAACCTTCATTAAAGGCACGTCAAATCCCCATTGGTCTCCAAGCCAGGCACAGTGACCCTCACAAATGAACAAATTTCCTCAGACCTTGTCCACCGGCAAGACTGAAACACCACAGATGCCATAAAAGCTCACCACAAGATTCTGGTGAATCTGTACAGTAGTGAGTAAACAGTGGGCCTGGCCTATCATCTTGATTCAATTACTACTCTGCCTCCGTAGCCATGTCATGTCCACTCATCCCAGGGAAGTCTTGGCTGCCTGCCTGCCAGATCATTCTCTTCTATACTGCTCCCACTATCAAATTTCTCCCCCCAGCGTGCACCCTCTTCTTTCTAACTCACTAGTAGCATTATCACCATGACACCACAACCTGCATAACCCCTCCTATATGTAATTCAAATCTCCACCTTGGTCCACACAATCAATACCCATCACTTTTGGATGTCTCCATCCTGGATCTCTCCCCAGATTCCAGACCTGTGCGTCCCGCAGACCATCTGATGCTTTTACTCAGTTCTCTGAAACTTCTCAGATTCTTAATAGGGCCAAAAACCTTAAGATATTCTCAGTGGAAATTAACCTACCACCAACTTCCCCATCCCAGTTGATGGACCTTCCATAGCTTCAGCTGCTAAGACCAAAAACCCTGAGATCATCCCTGACACCTCCTTTCTCTCCCTCATCTACAACATCCAAAAGTCTACTTGGCCCTTCTTAAAAAATGGACAAAAGTGGGGCGCCTGGGTGGCTCAGTGGGTTAGGCCTCTGCCTTTGGCTCAGGTCATGATCTCAGGGTCCTGGGATCGAGTCCAGCATCAGGCTCTCTGCTCAGCAGGGAGCCTGCCTCCTCCTGTCTCTCTCTGCCGGCCTCTCTGCCTACTTGTGATCTGTCAAATGAATTAAAAAAAATCTTTAAAAAAAAAAAATGGACAGAAGTCCAACCCTTTCTTCAACCTCCACAGCCAGCACTCCTCTCCATCGATTATAGCCAATTGCCTCCTCCTGGGCTTCCTGTCTCCTTCCTTAACTCCATAATCTGTTCTCCACTGTGCAGCCACATGGAGCTTGTTAAACCTGGGCATCACCAACTCTTTCCTCCTATCCAAACTGCCCGCTACTTCACTAACAGATGCCCAAGTTCTCAGGCAGCCCACATTACAGACCCGATTCTTGATCTCCTGCTCTTTGTTCGTAACAGAAAGAATGAAGACCTGCTGTAGCCTGTTTCTAATTCCAGCACGCCTCCAAGCATTTACACGAACTGAAATCTGTTCCTGAGATAACCTTCCACACCTGTTTACACTGGCTGACTAAACCAAGAACACCTCCATGTAACCCTCGGCGTGCATGCAGGACCCTGAACTTGGGGTATCTCGAAGGTCCCAGACCCAACAGCTGGGAAAATATGTGAGTTTCAGGTTACCACGATCCCATATACCATAGGGGTGGTGTCAGGGCACGCGAGAGACTGGGAGACCCTCTCCCTCCTTCTGTAGGTGCCACAAGTGCCTTTTCAGCCTCCAAAAACGGTGGGAAGAGTAAGGTAAACCGAGTGAGCTGGGCATCCTCTGTAGTCAAGTGACCTGTTAGCGGACCAATCTCTGTGCCTCAGTGCTCCTCCCACCAGCTCTGCGACCTCCGTCAAGAACTCCACTCCCAGGGCTCCCTCGTCGTCATCACCCCCATTCCAGCCTGTGCTCCCTCGCGCAGCCTCTGGAAAGCCGCTAACACCCTAACACAAGCAGCGTACCTCTTCTGCTCACGACCCTCCAGGGCCCTAGGAGCGAAGGTACCGCACCGCGGCACGCCAGTCCAGGGGTCTCCGCCTCACGCTCTCAGTCCCCTCGTCCCCTGAGGGTAGAATCCTCCCGCCTCAGGACCCCTGCAGCCCCCGCCCCGGCGGCCCCTCAGCCCGGAGCCCGCTCCCGCACGCAGCCCGCCGGCGCTCACACACGCGCCTCCACCCACCGGCGCCTCCCTGTCCCGGACACCGGGGCCTGGGCCGCAGGGCCGCGAGCAGGCGCCCCGCGCTCGGGCCTTCGGGGTCTGGGTGGGGGAGGGCCCGGGGAACGAGCACTTACCTGCGCGTGGTCTCTGGGCTCGGCCGCCGCCATCAGACTCCGTGGGTGGAGGGGACCAGTTGTCCCCTGTGCCGTCGCTGAGCAGCGGATCCAAGTCTGTGCGGCGGGGACAGCGCCTCCTCCCGCCCGTCCTCTGGTCGCGCCACCACGACCCAGCCCCGGAGCTCCGGAACCTCGAACCCGGTGAAAGAACCAACGAGAACCAGAAATGACCAGGATGATGAGGGCCGGAAGCCCCGCCTCGAGGCGAAGCGCAGGGCGGATATCCCTCACCTTGGTCCCTCATTGGCTCATGACTGCGGCCTCCCATCGCAGGACGTTCTGGGAAATGTAGTAGCTGCAAAGGGCGCTCACAGCGGTCGACCAGAGGACGGTCCAGGTGGCAGCCCGGGGATGCTAGTGGTGCTCCTGCGTCCGAGCGGGAGGGGCTTTGCTCGTGGGTAAACGCGGCGGACAGACGTTATTTTAACTCTAAAAAGCTCAGCCTGCGCCATGGGGATGAAAATATTTGAGATGTCCGGAAATCCTCTATCAAATGACATCTCATTCCATAGGTCGTTCAGACGTAAAAGAGTTCACGCACAGCTGGAAACATTATGGTGTTGTTCTTCAAATGTGCATGGCCTGAAGCATTACTCACTTTGGTACTAATGTGCTTGTCAGGAAGAAGAAAAAAGACTGCATACAGGGCCAGAACAGAAGAGCAAGAGAAGGTATGTTAGGCTGCCCTGAAGCGAAGCAGGTGGACAACAGGGATCGTTTCCGGTTCCCGCAGAAAACTTCTCCATTACCTGTGTCATCAGTGATTTTGACAGATGGAAGCAAAAATCAACAGAAGTGGAAGTAAAATTGGAAGCTCTATACTAAATCCTCTAAATTTTATAAAAAGCTAATTTATGGGGCGCCTGGGTGGCTCAGTGGGTTAAGCCTCTGCCTTCGGCTGGGGTCATGATCTCAGGGTCCTGGGATCAAGCCCCGCATCGCATTGGGCTGTCTGCTCAGCAAGAAGCCTGCTTCTCTCTCTCTCTCTCTCTCTCTCTTTCTCTCTCTCTGCCTGTCTCTCTGCGTACTTGTGATCTCTCTCTGTCAAATAAATACATTAAATATTTTTTTAAAAGCTAATTTATAACTGTGTGGCTTTTTTTAAGATTTTATTTTTAGGGGTGCCTCGGTGGCACAGGTCCTCATCACACATTGTACTATAAATGCATCGATCTCCCTTCAGTTCTTTGAATTCCACATGTGCCTTTCCAACTCAGAGTATTCCCAGGTCTTTTTTTCTCCAAATGAAACCTCCCCTACCCCTTCCAACTATGCTTTGTTAGTTAGAATTTATCTTTTTTAAAAAGATTTTATTTATTTATTTGACATAAAGTTTCAAAAAACTTTATGTATCTGTAGTTCCCCGCTAAGCAGGGAATCCAATGTGGGACTCCACCCCAGAACCCCAGTTTTCTTTTTCTTTTTTAAACATTTTATTTATTTATTTGACAGAGAGAGAGAGAGAGAGAGAGAGAGATCACAAGTAGGCAGAGAGGCAGGGAGAGAGAGAGAGAGGAGGAAGCAGGCTCCCTGCTGAGCAGAGAGCATGATCCAGGGCTCAATCCCAGGACCCTGAGATCGTGACCTGAGCCATAGGCAGCGGCCTTAACCCACTGAACCACCCAGGCGCCCATGTGTTGGGTTTCCAACTTATGTCTGTACAAAAGTACTTTGGAGCCACTTGGTAGACCATGACATGAGAACACGTAGTGTTAATGAAGAACAACATGAATGCATGTACTGGGATAATACATCTTTCTAGAATGTCTGAAAAACAACATCCATGAATTGTTTTTGGTAGTTGTTTTTCCTTTTTATTGGTCCAGTCTATTCATAGCAATAAAGGAATTTAGCAGGAGTTACAGGACCCAGTAGAGGAAAGAGCAAAATCCAGGCACTTTAGGGACATCATTCTTAGCTCCACCCACCTCAAAATACAGGGGGAAAGCCATCTGAGCTGAGACAGCTCCTTCTGGCCCTCTGTGAAAATAAAGGACAAGTTTATGTCCAACATCACCTAGAAAATATTTCCTTCCAAAGCTGCCATGGTCTTAAGGAACTCCTTAGAGGGAAGCCCGAAGGAGTTTGGCAAAGAAAAATTATTTAACCAAATCTCTTAATAGACATCGTTTCAATTCAGTCTCTTTGAATCTCTCTCTCTCTTTTTTTCTTTTGAAAGAGAGAGTGACAGAAGCAGGAGCAGAGGGGAGGAACAGAGGGGGAGGGAGAAGGAGGCTCTTCAACAGCAGAAAGCACAATGCAGAGCTTGATCCCAAGACCCTGGGATCATGATGTGAGTCAAAAGCAGATGCCCAACCAAGCCACCCAGGTGCCCCTCTTTGAATCTCTTAAAATAACTTGATGCTGGCTGTACCTGGTTAACTCAGTTGGAAGAGCATGCGACTCTTGACTTTGGGGTCATGACTTCAAGCCCCATGTTGGGTGTAGAGATTACTTAAATAAAAAGAAACTTTTCATATTGGACCCCCCCCCTTTTTTTAAAGATTTTATATGCTCATCTGAGAGAGAGACCATGTACAGGTGGGAGGGACAGAGGGAGAAAGAGAAGCAGGCTCCCCACTGAGCAAGTAGCCCACCTCCTGGCTCAGATCTCAGGATCCCAGGATCCTAACCTGAGCCCAAGGCAGATGCCCAACGAACCGAGCCACCCAGGTGCCCCTGCGTTGGATACTTTGAAGCAATTACACTTCACTCTTCCATCCAGTACATCTCCTGCTTCTCCTGCTTCTCCTGCTTCTACCACTTCTCGCTCATACCTTTACAATCTATTTTTTTTTAACAACTCAACTTTTTAAGAGTGTTTTCTCTTTTTCTGTTATCTCAATTCCTATGTAATTCTCTATGTAATGTGTGTCAAACATTATTCTTGTAAATGAGAAGTATTAATATCTGGCAAAGAACCTGCCTCAATTAAGCTGATGTTATCATCAAGAAAGATAAACTTCAGGCAAAACAAATAATAGATAAAATATGCAATATATTTTCAGATGACAAAGGCACAGATAGGAATTCCACAGATGGAATTCTGTCTCTAGACTGTCTTCAGATAAGGCCTGAACATCCTCTATTCCCTGAATCTCCAGATTGCCAGTTTCCCCTAAAAGATCTTGGACTTTCCAGCCTCCACATTTTTACAAGCCAATTCCTTAAAAATGTCTCTCCGTCTCTCATGTCTCTATTAAGCCAGTATTATCAAGGGAAAGAATGAATATAAAATTTCTCTGTGTTGCTCTGGAGAACCCTGATTAGTCTTTGAAAACTTCCCATGATCAGTACAAAACTGTATGCCCCATGTGCTTTCTTATTGGTCCTGGGCAGCAGGTCGCACTTTATTTCATCAGTAATTTTATATCAATCACAAATTTCTGGGATCAGTACAAAGAAAGTGTTGCTGAAGCCAAGTCAGCATTACTCAAGAGACAAGTTTTGATTGGAAAGGAATTTGTTTTACTCAGGAGGCTGGCAACCTCGGGAGAAGATAGACTTTTGTCCAAAAGCCAATTCTGAGGTTTTAGCCCCGCCCAGGGTTTTTAAAAAGAGGCTTAGAGTAGTTATTCAGCAAAGGGAGTGCTTTAAGCTGCAACATTTGTCACAAGCAGACTTGATGGTGCCAGTTAGCTCAGTGTTCGGGAGTTGTGGCAGGGGTGGGGGAGCTCTTGCTTCATGATGTGCAGGAGTACCCTGTTCTTTCTGCAAAGGAAGGCAAGTTCTACAGATACACAAAGGGAGGTAAGTGAAATCATTTCTGTGACCTTTTGCTAAAAAAACCTGGCCAGGCTAATCAGAAAGCCGACATGGCTTCAAACAGACCTGCTGGCCTCTGTGGCCTGGGAAAGTTCTGGTTCTTCACTCCTCAAGGCTAGTGGTCTGCAAATCTCAAAGTAAATTAGTTCTGTTACAGATGGAGGGCCTCACGTCATCAAGTAAGGAGTATGTCAACTTGGAGAAACTTAACCCTTTAACACCAGCTGGAGTGCTGCTACAAATGTGTTTCTCACTTAGAATAATAAACACCCTCATTTGAGGGGGACCTGGGTGGCTCAGTCGGTTAAGTTTCTGACTCTTGATTTTGGATCAGGTTATTATCTCAGGCTCTTGAGATTAAGCCCCATGCTGGGCTCTATGCTCAGGAGGGAGTCTGTCTGATTCTCTTTCCCTCTCCCTCTGCCCACTCCCCCACCTTACTCTTTCAAATATATAAATCTTTTTTTATTTTTATTTATTTATTTTTAAGATTTTATTTATTTATTTGACAGAGAGAGATCATAAGTAGACAGCGAGGCAGGCAGAGACAGAGAGAGAGAGGGAAGCAGGCTCCCTGTCAAGCAGAGAGCCCAATGTGGGGCTCGATCCCAGGACCCTGAGATCATGACCTGAGCTGAAGGCAGCGGCTTAACCCACTGAGCCACCCAGGTGCCCCTATAAATCTTTTTTTAAAAAAATAAACACCTCGGGGGCGCCTGGGTGGCTCAGTGGGTTAAAGCCTCTGCCTTTGGCTCAGGTCATGATCCCAGGGTCCTGGGATTGAGCCCCGCATCAGCCCCTGCTGAGCAGAGAGCCTGCTTCCCCCCTTCTCTCTCTGCCTGCCCTTCTGCCTACTTGTGATCTCTGTCAAATGAAATAAAAATCTTTAAAACAAACAAACAAACAAACATACAAAAAACACTTCATTTGATAAAAGAAAGAATGAGTGAAAGATTGCCAAGCTTAGAGTGGAGGAATAATGAAGATGAAGGAATAACGGTGTTAAGGTCTAAGTGTCTCTCTGGTACTATGAAAGTGCCTTGGTGGTCCCCGAACATCAGCATCGGCTCCACATTTGTTAGGATTTCTAAAGTAACTGCCCCACTCGCTCTTTGAGCAGTGACAACTTGGGTCTGATCTGACCTCCACAATTTAAACCACGGAGCTGTGACATGGGGATTCTTCCATCATTCTCACTGAAAATAAGATGTGCCAATTGAGTCCCTTAATGTCCTTCCACAGAAACTGTGTGATAGAAGACGGGAAACAGGCTTGATTTTTTTCACAAATGACTGCAGTTCTTAATGGGTTTGAGACATGTAACCACAACTGGTCCAGGAATCAAAGATCTTTTGTGATGTCTATGATTTACCCAAATTTTGTGGTGCTGACTCCCATTTTTTTTTTAAAGATTTATTTGAGAGAGAGCAGAGTGAGAAAGAGCACATGAGCATGAGCGGGGGAAGGGGCACAGGGAAAGGCAGACTCCCCACTCAGTGGGGAGCCCAACATGGGGCTCAGTCCCAGGACCCCAAGATCATGACCTGAGCTGAAGGCAGCCCCTTAATCCACTGAGCCACCCAGGTGCCCCCTGACTCCCATTTAAATGATATATCTGAGTAATTAAATTCATTTTGAATTCCTCTTTATTATAACTCCCTATAATTTTTTATTGTTTGTACGTGTTAATTTCACACACACACACACACACACAGTTTATCGTTTTCCTTATTTTTTCAATATGTATATTTTTGTTTAGAAAATTTTGAGATTTGTGTGCATATACATACAATAAATGGTATTTCCTCTTTCTCCTGTTTCCACTGCCCATCCTCTATAATGCAAGAGTTAAGTTCTGTCATCATTTGTTGGGCAATGTCAGAAATATTTTTTGTTAGCATATAATCGCAGTACCGAATCTGAAATTTACCAAACGTCTGATGCTCCCTAAGTCTAGTTCCAATTAATAGTTGTTATTCAATAGTTTATTGACTATTAATCTAAACAAGTAAAATACTACTATGGATTTGAAGTAAATGATTCTATGATGAATCCTAATTTGAATTCTCTGACAGCATCTAAATTTTAAGTGGTAAAATTTTAGGTGGTTTAGGTGCTGTTAACTTAAATGTGGCTAACGAAACTATGTTGTTTGTTTGTTTTTTAACATAACCATGACAGATACCTCACCAAAGATGATATATGGATGGCAAACAAGCATATGAAAAGATGCTCAACATCATTTGTTATTAGGAATTTCAAAATAAAACAATGAGTGCTCGCTTCAGCAGCACATATACTAAAATTGGAATGATACAGAGAAGATTAGCATGGCCCCTGCGCAAGGATGACATGCAAATTCGTGAAGCGTTCCATATTTTTAAAGAAAAAAAATAAAAAAAAAAAAACAATGAGATATCACTACATACCTATTAGATGTGGCCAAAATCCAGAATACTGATATGACAAAGCTGGAAAGGATATGGAGCAACAGAAACTCTCATTCATTGCTGGTAGGAATGCAAAATGGTACAGCCATTTTGGATAACAGTTTGGTGGTTTCCTACAAAACTAATCATATTCTTATCATACAATCTGGCATTGTGCCCCTTGGTATTTACTTAAAGCAGTTAAAACCTGACAATAGATATTTATAGCTCCTGTATTCATAATTCCCAAAACTAGGAAGCAACCAAGATGTTCAATAGGTAAATGGATAAACAAACTATGGTCCATCCAGATAATGGGATATTATTTGATAAGAAGTTATCAAACCATGAAAAGGCATGGAGGAAACCTGAATACATATTACTAAGTGAAAGAAGTCAATCCTAAAAGAGTATATACTTTATGACTACAAGTATAGGCCATTCTGGAAAAGGTAGAACTATGGAGACAGTAAAAGGATAGGTGTTTGCTAGGAGCTGGGGTTGGGAGAGAGCTGAATGGGCAGAGCACAGATTTGGGGGGCAGTAAAACTAAGTATGATACTGTGATGGTGGATACAGCTGATTACACACTAGCCAAAACCCACAGAATGCACAAGACCAGGAGTGAACCCCAATGTTAACTGTGGACTTTGGGTGACGTGTCAGTGCAGATTTGTTGATTTTAACAAAATATACCACTAATGTAAGATGTGGAGAGGAGGGGGGTTTCCGTTTATGTTGGGGGGAAGGGGTATATGGAAACCTCTGTAGCTTCCACGCAATTTTGCTGTGAATCTAAAACTGCCCTTAAAGTCTGATGTAAAAAATTATAATCTGGATTTGATGACCTACTTAACAAAGTAAAAAAATGATCATAAATACAAAATAATGGCCAGCTTAGTTGGGTCTTCTCTTCTTCAGCATGCAAGCCCTACCTACATGGCTGACTTTACTCTTTCTACTGCCCTCTCCTCCCGATGGGGATGGCATCTAAATTATTGATCCTTGCTTAGGAAAAATGATGAGAAAAATGATGAGAGTAATAGAGACTTCAATGTAACACTCTCTTAAAATTGAAGGCTAAACAATGCAACATAAAGAATGGTGCCCTCCGGTGCCTGGGTGGCTCAGTTGGTTGGGCGACTGCCTTCGGCTCAGGTCATGATCCTGGAGTCCTGGGATTGAGTTCCGCATCGGGCTCACGGCTCCATGGGGGGTATTCCTCTCCCTCTGACCTCCCCTCTCATGCTCTCTCATTCTGTCTCTCTCTCTCTCAAATAAATAAAATCTTTTTTAAAAAAATGGTGCCCTAGAAAATAAAAGAATCATTTTAGCAAATAGAGGAAAAATATTTATCTGAATTTGTTAATTACTGAAATAATGACTTTTCAGTAACTTCAAATTTTCAGACAACTACAAAAGAGAAAGAGTTAATAAATGAATCATGTGGACCCGTAACAGAGCTTCACAGGACCTACCCACTGCCAAACTCATTTCATGTATAAACCCACCCAAGTTCTCTCCAAAGCCAATTCATGTTAAGGATAATTTAAGAAGCCATATAACTGTGCCTCTAAACACTTCCATGAATGTTCATGAAATAATATTTTTTATAAAATAGTATTTTATTTAACATACAGTATTCTTATCACATATAAATTATAGCTGCTTAAAGTCATCAAATACCAAATCAGTACTCAAATTCTGATACGCTAATTAAATATTCAGAGTTGTTCGTTGGAATCAGCAAATATTTTTCTGACCATTACATCATATTTATATTCTCTAGACTTTATTATATTCTACAGATATCCTGTTCCTTTTATCTTATTACATTTTATGAAGATTCATATATCTTACAGAATTTCACATATATTAATTTGGCTTCCTTGTAATATAATCCTCAATGCCCCATTGTTCCTTCGGACAGTCCCTTAATCAATGGGTGGGATCAAAATTAGATTTGGTATTTGGGTAGAATTATTCATATGGAGCCATTGCTAACTTTTTCTTTCTATTTTTTTTTTTTAAAGATTTTATTTATTTAAAAAAAAAAAAAAAGATTTTATTTATTTGACAGACAGAGATCACAAGTAGGCAGAGGGGCAGGCAGAGAGAGAGAGGAGAAAGCAGGATCCCCAAGGAGCAGAAAGCTTGATGTGGGGCTTGATCCCAGGACCCTGGGATCATGACCTGAGCCGAAGGCAGAGGCTTTAACCCACTGAGCCACCCAGGCGCCCCCTGCTACTTTTTTCTATAGGACATTCCAAAAAAACACAGTATCTCCTTATCTCTATTTTTGTCAAGTTAACATCAATATATTCAGTAGGTTCTTGGAGTATCAGCCAGTCAACCCATAATGACACTGAAGAGAAACAAAAAAAATAAATTTCCTTCCATTCTGAGAAAAATAAAGCTACCTGCACAAAATACTGTGACACCTTCTTCCTCTTCTTTTTCACCCAACAGTATGTTCTGGAGTCGCAGTCATTGAGAGAACTCCCTCATCGCCTCCACACCACCTAGCGCTCTGCCTTGGAGTGCTTCATGATTTAGTCAGTCTTCAACTGACAGACACCACATAGGCTTCAATCTTTGTGTTATTAAAAAAAACTCCAAAAAATAAATTCATGTGTACGAAAGACCTGATGTTAATGTTTCTATTAAATTGAGTTGAAAAAGTGGGTTATGTGAAAAATCACGTCTGAGTATAATAATAAGCCAATTTTATTTTATTTAATCAATATCTTTTATATATATACATATTTTAAGTAAGCTGTACACCAACCTGGGGCTCAAATTCATGACCCTGAGACCGAGAGTTCCATGCTCCACTGGCTGAGCCAGCCAGGTGCCCCAAGCCAATTTTATTTTAAAGTTTGCATATTTCTCTGATTTAAGAAAAATCAACACCCCCCCCCCATGTCCTCTAAATTGATGTAATTGCTTCTAACTTAAATTTGGATGTTATCTTTCTCAGCCATACTGGATCTGGGATCCTTGGAAACACTTTACTCATTTATCTTTATAATTTTACTTTGCTCACTGAATAGAAGGGGCTATTCCGTAGAGCTTCTCTCTGATGAGATTTGTCAGCGAATGGCAGCTTCTGAATGGAATTTATTTTCTGGAATGATGTCGGATATTAACTTGTCTTTATTTTCACAGAAAGGGCAGAAGGTTTTTCTTAGCATTACCTGCTTTCTGAGTGGTTTTCAGAACCTTAAGCTTTGCCACAATACTTTGCAGTGGATGGAACTTAGAATGATGTTCCCACAGTGTCACTGGCTTCTGTGGTTTCCTCTCATGCACCCTGCATCTCCCTTAAACAAATTTACGGCTATGAAAGCAAATGGCTCCAAAATAAACAACAACAAAAAAAAACTAGTGAAAAAATACACAGTACAGGGGTGCCTGGGTGGCTCAGTGGGCTAAAGCCTCTACCTTTGGCTAAGGTCATGATCTCAGGGTCCTGGGATCAAGCCCCGCATCAGGCTCCCTGCTCAGTGGGAAGCCGGCTTCCCTCTCTCTCTGCGGCCTCTCTTGCCTACTTGTGATCTCTGTCAAATAAATAAATAAAATCTTAAAAAAAAAATACATAGTACATTTCACTGGATATTCCAGAAGTATTATCTCACTGCATGTATGCATGCTGTCCTCCACTGACATTAGGTGCTCTGGCCTCATCTACCAAGTGGCACCACATCCTTGTTCTGCTCAAGCACAAAGCAGCAAATCCAACACATTCATAGTCATGGCCTTTCCCCCAGACCTTTCTGTGAAACCAAAGCCCCAAGCTCCATTCTCATCTTTTTTTTTTTTTTTTTAAGATTTTATTTATTTTTTTGACAGACAGAGATCACAAGTAGGCAGAGAGGCAGGCAGAGAGAGATGAAGAAGTAGGTTCCCTGCTAAGCAGAGAGCCCGATGGGGGAATAGATCCCAGGACCCTGGGATCATGACCTGAGCTGAAGGCAGAGGCTTTAACCCACTGAGCCACCCAGGAGCCCTCCATTCTCATCTTGATGGGACAAAAGCCAATTTCATCCTGATGAGTATGTTGGTGTCCTTTTACTTTCTTCCATTTTGTCTTTTTGAAGAACCCTATTATGATCCATCAATATGGTCTGATGGACACCTCTACACCGGTCTCTTCAGGCTCCCTGGTATTCATCCCTTCATCTCCTTGACGGTGACATGTGGGTCTCTCAGTTCTGCTTCACCTGCTGGGCAAGAAAAACAAATGTTCCAAGTACAGTCTCTAGGGTTTTAGTTCCCTCTAGAACATCCTGCTATTTATTTAATCAACCTTACACATTTGCAGGCTCACATTTCACATCATTTAGTCTTCCATGATATTTTGATTCAAAATTCAGTAACAGTGATAGGAAATCTGCTTCTCCTGCTTATAGCGTAGACAGCTATAAGCTATATCTTGAAAGGTCACACTGCCCTGCTATGATGATGACGCATGAAACCACAAACAGTCTACTTCCGAGGAGCCACAGTCCCTTTCCCCACACATCTACCCTATAACCATCTGTCTCCCAAGCCTCCCAACTTAGAGGAGACATCAAGCCCTGGTACCATCAGTGCTGTTGTCGCCTCATGGTCCCACTGACCACTGGGTTCAACCACCAGCAACAGACAGGTGGACAAATGCCTATGTAAGCTGTGGGGCCAGCGACCGGGATCCACCACCTCCTGAGAAGAGACTACCCGGTAGGGTCGTTGCCTTGTGATTATCAATGCAGGGCCCTGGGGCCGTCTGACAAAGCTCCCTCTCCAAGCACACACCATTCTTTGGACTGTGCTTCCCGCCGTCTCCACATCCCACAGCTCCGTGACCATGGCTGCCACCACCTCACTGCCCTGCTCCTCACACATCTGCCTGACCTACCCAGATGTTACTGCTTCCTCTTAGTCCTACTCTTAGATTATGGTAATGGCCAAATACACAACGTGAAACTGGACAGATGAGCCTGATAGCACTTTATTTATCCCATAAATTCACACCTCTGAGAACAGGATACCACTCACCATATAAAGGCCCACATGGGAGCTGCATCTGAAAAAGAGTGAACGAACCGGGGCTGTGAGAAGTTATCCTTGTAGAATGAAAAGGTTGGGAGCACTCTGAATCCCACAGGAGGATGGGACTGGCTTGTTTAAGCCTGTGGGCTGGTAGGGACTGAACCTGCTACAAAGAGATGAGCAGGAACTGTGCCACGTTCCCTTTGTGAAAAGGGTTGTTGGGCTAGAAGCTATTATCCCACGAAGCAGTGTGGGGAGGAGAACTTGAATTCAGGCCATTTGAGCACTTGGTCTCACCAAATGTCAAGAAAGAAAGTGCATTATATAGAGTTTAGGCCTTCTGCCACAATTTGGCAGATAGCATCTACAGTATTCTTGGCAATACTCACACACGATCCCATAAGACCACCAACTTCCCACGGGTCCCCATAGCAGTATTACTCCAAATCATTTTACGAAGACCTCACCCTGTGGCTCTGATCCTTGCCTCAGACTCAGACACACAGAGCCACATGTGGATCTCAGATAGCCAGAGTTCCATTCTATTTCCTTGATGTACTTGCTGTCACCCAAGCAAATAAAAAATTTCTCTTTCCCCCTGTCATTCCAAGACCACCCCCATGAATTGCCCATCCCAGGCCTAGTGATTCTCACAGATAATCCTATTTTCCCCTGACCAGGCTGAATGAAACACTTCACACCCCACCAAAGTCCTCAAAAAATCTTGCTAAGTCTAAAAAGTGGCTCTAAGTACCAGCTCTGGCCTGAGTGTCATCTTTCATCCATTACCCCTTGTCTCTGCATCCGTCGGAAAGCCACTCTTCCCTGGGAAGCTTTGGCTACCTACCAGACTATATCCTGCCTGATACACCAAATCTTTAGGTCCACTTACCTACATTTATGAAGCCTAATACCATCACCAGGTATCCAAGCAAGAGATCCAGTCCTGGGTCCCCATTCTCCACACCTGGCCTCCAAAGAGCTTTGCCACCACAACCTCAAGCTTGCCTCAATGTGACCCACAGCTTACTCATCGTGGTCCACACCGTAGCTACCACATCGTCCATGTCTCTAACCTGAATCCCTCCCCAGACTTCCTGACCTGTGTGTTAGTTGCTCATTTGAGCAACCACTCCAGTCAATGATTTGTAAAAAACCTCAGACTCTTGAAATGGCCAGAACAAAGCTCCTGATATCCTCAGTGAACACCAACTTGCTCGTGTGAATTTCCCACCAGCTCAAGGCCAAGACTTGACCTTTCCTTCTCACCTGCTTGTATCTACCAACCTTTGTCCCACCATTTTTCCTCATATTCCTCTTTTCTGTTTATCTCCTAACTCCGGCAAAAGACCCAAGGGGTGTAGCATCCCAGCATGGAAACCAAAACTACCCTTCAAGCAGCAACAAAACCACCCAGACCAGTCTGAGCTTAACCCCAGACACAGGGACTCACGCCTGTGCAGACCGGCCAGGGAGTGACTGACAGTTACCTTTACCTCAAAAGCTATAAATCACAAAGCTATAAATCACTCCCAGAGGTGGAGACAACTGCAAATAAAATACCCAATGTGTGAAGAAGCTCGTTCTGTCAACCACGTGCCCAGCTCCTTGTGTGTCCTCAGTCCCACATGCTTAGACATCACTCTTCCTCCACTCTAGGTCCTTTATAACCTTCCCCGGCTATTGTCTAGAGAGCCAGTCTGACACCTTTGTTGTGACTGTGTCTCCAATAAAGCCTTGTCTGCTTTTAAATTCGAAGTCCAGCCTCGCCTCTACTGTTGCTGTGTCCGCGGACCGGATTCTAGTAACACAATGATGCAGCTCCCATTCCTTAGACCAAAAGCTCTGAGATCATCACTGATCATCTCTTTCGTTCCCTCACTGTGCACATCAGAAAGTCTAGTTGCCCCTCTTAAGACACACAGCCAGAATCCAACCATTTCCCAGGCAACAGCCCTGGTCCCTGCACCCTCACCGGGACTAGAGCAGAAGCCTGACGATGACTGTCACTCGTTAGGACCCAATCAAGCCCACAGTCTGTTTTCCACTGTGAAGCCAGATGAAGCCTCCCAAGACCTGGGGATTGAAATCTTTTATTACTTCTAGAATACACACCCAACATCTCTGGCAGTCACTTGACAAGACACCTATTCATTTGCTATTTACTCCTACCTGAAAGGAAGGAGACCTGTGTTTTCTGAACATTCCTGACCTCAGTTTTTCCTGGAAGCACTGGCACATCCTAGTACCCACTCCTGGGTTAACTTTCCACACCTGTTTGCAGACGGTTACCAGAAAGGGAATGCCTACCTGAGGAACGGCAAGGACGCTCTCCGCTGAACTGTGGACTTCCGACACAACCTGGGCTTAGGGGTTCTCCAGGTTCACCAGATTCAAGGAGGGAGGAATGGCATGAAGAGCCTCGGGACACCACAGTCAGAGGACACTGGGGTGAGGGTCTAGGCCAGTGAGGGACCAGGACACCCTCCAGTTCCCTGTGTAGGTTCCAAGCCCTTCTCCAGCCACGAGAACCTGTGCTGAAGAGGCAGGCCCTTAAGAAGTGCGTCCGTGCTGGGATTCGATGGGCTCACTGGACCCCTGCCTGGCCCAGGAGCCAGCTGACCTCAGGCTTGGTTCTACTCTGCGCCTGAGTACTCGGTTTTGCCTTTTACCAGCTGTGTGACCTTGAACAAAGACCAAACCTCTCAGGGCCTGGATGCCCTCATCACGCTTATGTCCCTCCTTTGGCCAAAAGTCCCCTTGGCGTCCAAAGTCCTCACGAAGGTACCGCACCTCGGCCCGCCAGTGCAGGCGTGGATCCGCCTGACGCTCTCTCCCCTGAGGGCAGAATCCTCCCCCCTCAGGCCCCCTGCAGCCTCCGCCCCGGCAGCCACTCAGCCCGGAGCCCGCTCCCGCACGCAGCCCGCCGGCGCTCACACACGCGCCCCCACCCACCGGCGCCTCCCTGTCCCGGACACCGGGGCCTGGGCCGCAGGGCCGCGAGCAGGCGCCCCGCGCTCGGGCCTTTGGGGTCTGGGTGGGGGACGGAGGGGAGGGCCGTGGGGACGAGAGCTTACCTCAGCTGAGTCCCTGGGCGCGGCCGCCGCCATCGGAGCCTCCCGGCGGAGCGAAGTGATGACAGCTGAGCGGCCCGGGCAGTCGCGGACACCGAGGTCTCCAGGCGGTCCTCGCAGGCGGCGAAGTCTCCGACCCCTAGACTCGCCTCCCTACAGCGAGGACAAAGCCCGCTTTCGCGCAGACACCGGCCCTCCCCGCCCCAGCCCTGCCCTGCCCTGCCCTCCGGAACCTCCCGCAAGCTGACAAAACAAGCAAGCCGCCCAAATTTTGGCAAAGGACCCGCCGCCGGAAGTCCCGCCCCGACCCTTTATGCTCAATCCCGGGGCGCCTCTTTTCTAAGCCTTCACTGGCTCAGAGACTCTGTCGTCAACGCAGGGCGTTCTGGGAAATGTAGTTCCCACAGTTCGCAAGGTCTAGGTAAGGGGGTTCCCCACCTGATTCCGGGAAAGAAGGCCAACGTTTACTGCCAGGTCCTCTGGGGAACGGAGGGCCCCTGCTCAAGGGCAGAGGGTCGGTTGCCCCTCTTTAAGGGGCCATATGCGGGTATCTGGAGGCTAGTCACCCAGGCATCCATGCCATTAATGAGAACGACAACTCTATCATAAAGAGGCCATGAGCAGCAATACGAATTTGCCCAAAACTGAGGTGCCATTTTCTGCCATACTGACAAAAATTGTAATGCGTGCAGGGCCCAAATCTACTATAAACCACTGCATAGTAACTAGAACCCCCAAATTTAGAGACAACTTAAACAATAAGGCTTTTCTTATTTTACAAACCGAAGCAACACATGGTAGGCAGTTCTCAGGTGGGAGACCTGGGAGCTAGGAAAGTATCACAAGCACCAAGTGAGACAAACGTGCCTGGGAAAAAGTGGTTCTTGTCAAGTTGTCGGTAGAACTCGTTTGGTTTCCTCTGGGCCAAACCTGTGTGAGGTCTTTGCCAACTGTTCAGAGAGAAGGGAATGTGGACCTCCCAAAGACTCAGGTTACTCCTAATTTGCTGCAATACGTCCCAGAACAGATGTCAGCTTCCTGGAGCTCGCTCTGGTGGTGACTGATGCACACTGTGGGGACCTGCCATGTGGTAGAGATGGAGGGGCTTTGGCCACAGAAACTGGCAGGGACATAAATCTGGAAAGAGCACTGGGCAAGTTAGAAAGTGCAACATAGCCACACACACTTCCTGCATAAATGAAATATATGGGGAATCTTCCCACTATGGAGGTTTAGATGTATGAGATTCAAAGCAGGCAGATGGCTACTCAGAGAGGCTTTGATCCATTTTTGTTACCCTGAACAAGGAGATTGCATGTTCCCTCCACAACTAAGGTCCTTCTCCAGTGTGAACTCTCCATTGATAATTGAAGGTGGAACTATAGCTAAAATATTTAATATATTCACTACACTCTTAAGGCTTTTCTCCTGTGTAGACACCTGGTTCTGAGCAAGTGTGTCTGTGTAGCTGAAGGCTTTCTTTCATTCTCCACAGTTGGGATGGCTTTCTGCCAACCCACATGTGATGGTTTTGTTTGGCCTCCTCTTCTTGCAGAAATACCTTGGGGTGGCCAGTAAGTGCTTCCTAACCTCCCCACAGGTAAAGGGCTTCTTTAGCATCTGGAACTTGCAGCTCTTCACACATGAGGGCCCTTCCATGTTGCTTCTAAGGCTTTTCACCAATATGTTGATCCTGGTGATCCTGAGGGTTTGCACTGAAATAAAATTGTTTGGGGGGCGCCTAGGTGGCTCAGTGGGTTAAAGCCCCTGCTTTTGGCTCAGGTCATGATCCCAGGGTTCTGGGATCGAGCCCCACATCAGGCTTTCTGCTCAGCAGGGAGCCTGCTTTCTCCTCTCTCTCTGCCTGCCTCTCTGCCTACTTGTGATCTCTGCCAAATAAATAAATAAAATCTTCCAAAAAAAATGTTTGGTACATGCTGCTCTCTGATATACAATTTCTGTCCATGATGTTTTCCAGGGCGCTCAGCCAACTGTAAGATGTGCTTCAAGATATGGATACATGTATCACAAGGGTGGATTTTTTGGAGGAAGTGACCTGCCTTGGGAGTCCTGATCTGTGCTATTCTTAAATACTGTTCAGAAGGTACCTCTGTTCTCTGCTCCACACCAATAACCTGAAAGCAAAGAAGTGACAGTGCAGCATGTGTTGATGTTACTGGAGGAATGTGTCCACACTGATTCATTGAATTACAACAAGTGAATTACTCAACGGAAAGGCAACCAGAAATAAATCCGGGGGATGCTTTTCAAGAAACAGGAGTAAGGTTCTGGTTGCAGAAGTGGCTACCGTGCATTACTGGACCCATAAGGGCACATATTGGTAGCAGCCTCCCCAGGAAGACACAAGGGCAGGGCGTGTGCCATAGGGAAGCAAGGCAAATGTACAACTTCTTCTTCCACCAAGGCCTCTCAGCAGGAACTTGTCTGCTGGTGACTTTTAAGGCTATGCAGAAGTGTGTGAAAGCCCAGGACAATCCAACTGCAACAAACAAGTGGGAGTTCAACGCCAATGTCAGGCTATGTGTACACTTCAGGACACAACGTATGCAGGTCAATGTTGCAGACTGCTTCAGAAGCAGCGGTGAGAGGAATGGGTAGGATGAAGAGTACCGACAAGGGAAGATTTTCCCTAGGTTTTGACAAGTCAGAAAAATATCAACAGTGGAAAGATAGTAGACGCCTGGGTGGCTTAGTCAGTTAAGTGTCTGCCTTCAGCTCCCATCATGATCCTAGGGTCCTGGGACTGAGTCCCACATCATGCTCCTTCCTCAGCAGGAAGACTGCTTCTCTCTCTGCCTGCTGCTCCCCCTGCTCCTGCTCTCTCTCTCTCTGATAAATAAATAAATAAATAAATAATAAAATCTTTGAAAGGAGAGAAAGGAAGGAAGGAAGGAAGGAAGGAAGGAAGGAAGGAAGAATGGATGGATGGATGGATGGGTGGGTGTGGCCACTGACAATGGCACCAAAACCCTGGTTGAACAAGACAGGTTGCTGGTGCGATCGAACACAGCCCTGACAACACACTCTCCCCAGCTGCCATCTACCAGGGCCAGGCTCCCTCTGACCCCACCCTGCTGTGGCTTGGGTCATGTCCAACCTGTGATGTGGAAAGAACTCTTCCCAAGGTCTTGGTTGAACAACTATGTGGGACATGGAGGTTACAAACACTGGAGGGAAAAAATGCCAGATGAGTGGCAGTACAGGGCCAGGGCAAGTCAGCATGCAACAGACCACAGAAAAGAGATTTAAACGAAGAGAAGTGAGTGGGAGGCTTGAAAAACAGCTCATGGTCCAGGTAGTAGCAGCCATGAGAATATAAGTAACCCCTGGCACCAGCCAGCACAAGGGAACGTCAGCTGAAGGAAGCAAGCAAAGTCTAAGGTGCAGCAGTGCCATGGACAGAAACGCAGTCACCGGGGGTGCCTGGGTGGCTCAGTGGGTTAAAGCCTCTGCCTTCAGCTCGGGTCATGATCCCAGGGTCCTGAGATGGAGCCCCGCATCAGGCTCTCTGCTCCACGGGGAGCCTGCTTCCTCCTCTCTCTCTCTGCCTGCCTCTCTGCCTGCTTGTGGTCTCTGTCAAATAAATAAATAAAATCTTAAAAAAAGAAAAGAAAAGAAACGCAGTCACTGGCCGGGGGGAAGGCAAGCAGGGCAAGACCCTTTGGCTCACTCGAAAACTGCTGATGCTGAATCTTTCCCTGTGAGGCTTCTGGGCAGATTTGGGGGCTGTAGAGGAGGTAGGAGGTCAGTGCAAACAGCCCAGCCCTAGCAACCACAGCACCTGCCCAGGGAACTGCAGATGGAAGCAGTGTCCATGGTCCCGCTGTGAGAAGGAAGCCCACAGCACGCTCTGGGAAAGCAGGGTCGGGGAGGGGGATGTGAAGCCTGGATCAGGGCACTGGGGAGAGCACAAGTGCCTTGCCTAGTGAGGTTTGAGGATGTAAGCGCCAAGTTCTTCTGATTCACGTGTAGTACAGGTATCCCTGAACCTCATCCAGGAGCCCCCACTCCTCCCACAAGTACACAAGCATTTCCTCAAGTCTCAGTGCCTGTCATGATAGCGACAGATGAAACCAGGAGTGCCCTCTCAGAGGCCCCACAATACAAACTTGTCTTCCTCCAGAGGTGCACAGCTCAGAGGGGATGCCAGTCCCTGGTCCCACTGATGCCCGTGCTCTCCTAATGGCCCCATTAGTACTCTGCTCAGCCTCACCACGAAAAGGCAGGTAGGCAAATGCCATCTAAGCAGTGGGTCTGGCCCTGAGAGCCCAAACCCTCTTGCCAGCAATAACCCTGGGGTCCCCAAGATCATGAATCCCAGATACCACCCAAACCCGGCTTCACAAGTTCACCTTGAGTTCCCAACAGCAAGTCCCTGGAGCCATCGGTCACACTTCCTTTCTATATGCGCATCATTCTGTGAACCATACTTCCTCATAGCTCCTGACAGCACAGTCACATGTTAACAGTCACCACCATCTCCCCCTGCCCCACTCCATAGGAGTCTCTCTGGCCTCACCTAGGGACTCAGCACAGGACATCCAGAGAGTGCTTGACAAATTCAAACAGGATCCAGCACAACCCAGACCTCCGATGGGTCCCATGGCCCAGGAAAGCCCTGAATGCTGCTTTGAAGGCCTCACAGCTTACCTCTGAACCTTTCTGCAAGGTTAACCACCCAGAACTCCATGTGAGTTTGAGACACCCGTGCTGTCTTCCACTTCCACGGTGCACTTGCTCTCCCCTCAGCAGCCATTATCCATTATTCTCTAATAAACTTTCATCAAAATCTGAGCATCACAATGGGGCGCCTGGGTGGCTCAGTGGGTTAAAGCCTCTGCCTTCGGCTCAGGTCCTGATCCCAGGGTCCTGGGATCGAGCCCCGCATCGGGATCTCTGCTCAGCAAGGAGCCTACTTCCCCCTCTCTCTGCCTGCTTCTATGCCCACTTGTGATCTGTCAAATAAATAATTAAATAAAATCTTAAAAAAAAAAATCTGAGCATCACTGATCCCCCTGCCTGCTGTAGTGACTCTCACAGATGATAACCTTTCCTCCAGACCTTATCCACCAGCAAGACTGAAAAACCCCAGACCCCACCAAAGCTCGCCCCAAAATGACGCTGATTCTGTACAGCTGTGGATAAGCAGGAGCCTCAGTGTCCTCTTGTCTCAATTACGCCCATGCCTCCACAGCCATCTCACGTCCACTCACCCCACAGAAGCCTTGATCACCTGCCAGATAATCCTCCCTTCATCTTTGTGTCCCCACCACCCACAACCATGTGCCTCAGCAACAGACTCAGCTCTCTTCAGCATCTCTCTAACCTATTAAGAGCATCAACACCATACCATGAATTCCCAACTTCACCATCCTAGTTGATGGAGCTTCAGCTGCTAGGTCCAAAATGCCTGGGGTCCCTTCTGACGACTCCTTTCTCTCCCTCACCTATAATATCCAAAACTCTACTTGGCTCTTCTTTAAAAATGGACCCAGAATCCAGTCACTTCTCTCCCTTCTACAGCCACCATCGAGTTCAACAACCAGTTCACCTGGGCTGTTGCAGTAGCCTGCTTCCGGTCCCCGCCTCCAATCTCTTTTCTTTTCTTTTCTTTTTTTTTAAAGATTTTATTTATTTATTTGACAGAGAGAGACACAGAAGAGAGAGAACACAAGCAGAGGGAGTCGGAGAGGGAGAAGCAGGCTTCCCACCAAGCAGGGAGCCCGATGCAGGCATTGATCCCAGGACCCTGGGATCATGACCCGAGCCTAAGGCAGAGGCTTTAACCCACTGAGCCACCCAGACGAACCCACTCCCCCCCACCCCGCCCAACTCCTCTCTTAACCCAATACATAATCTGCCACTGTGCAGGGTGCCACTCAGACCCTGTTACTTTATCACAGGTGGAACCTACAACACATCTGAGGAAAAGAAAAGTGATTCTGAGAGTTTCAAAAGCCAGTCCTTCAGGGACGCCAGGGTGGCTCAGACGGTTAAGCGTCTGCCTTTGACTCAGGTCATGATCCCAGGGTCCTGGAATGGAGTCCCACATCATGCTCCCTGCTCAGCGGGGAGCCTGCTTCTCCCTCTTTGCCCATCCCCACCCACTCTCTCTTTCAAATAAATAAAATCTTTTTTTTTAAAGGTTTTATTTATTAGAGAGAAACACAGCAAGAGAGGGAACACAAGTAGAGGGAATGGGAGGAGAAGCAGGCCTCCCACCAAGCAGACAGCCTGATGTGGGTCTCGAACCCAGGACCCCAGGACCACGACCCGAGCCAAAGGCAGCCACTCAACAGTTGAGCCACCCAAGCATCCCTAAACAAATAAAATCTTAAAAAAGAAAAGAAAAATCAATTCTCCAAGTGGAGCTTTGTTTACACTTAGACAAACTGGAGTTTTATGGGTGTTTTTTTAGTTTTTTTTTTTTTAGTTTTATGGTTTTTAAAGATTTTTATTTTTTATTTATTTATTTGAGAGAGAGACAGTGAGAGAGAGCATGAGCAAGAAGGTCAGAGAGAGAAGCAGACTCCCCATGGAGCTGGGAGCCCGATGCAGGACTCGATCCCAGGACTCCGGGATCATGACCTGAGCCGAAGGCAGTCGTCCAACCAACTGAGCCACCCAGGCGTCCCTAGTTTTATGGTTTTTAAAAAAGATTTTAAGTTTTTAAAAAGATTTTATTTACGTAATCTCTACACCCAGTGTGGGGCTCAAACTCACAAGATCAAGAGTCACACGCTCTACCAACTGAGCCAGCCAGGCACCCTAATTTTGGATTCTAACAAACATGGTGCATAGACACAAAAAACCCTCATGTAACATATGTACTTTTGAAAAATGCAATACAGGGCGCCTGGGTGGCTCAGTGGGTTGGGGCCTCTGCCTTCAGCTCTGGTCATGGTCCTGGCGTACTGGGATCGAGCCCTGCATCGGGCTCTCTGCTCAGAGGGGAGCCTGCTTCCTCCTCTCTCTCTGCCTGTCTCTCTGCCTACTTGTGATCTCTGTCTGTCAAATAAATAAAATCTTAAAAAAAGAAAAGAAAAGAAAAGAAAAATGCAATACATGGGGCACCTGGGTGGCTCAGTGGGTTAAGCCTCTGTCTTTGGCCTGGGTCATGATCTCAGGGTCCAGGGATTGAGCCCTGCCTCAGGCTCTCTGCTCAGCAGGGAGCCTGCTTCCCCACCCCCCCATCTCTGCCTGCCTCTCTGCCTACTTGTGATCTCTGTCAAATAAATAAATAAAATCTTTTAAAAATAACTATTTGTCTTTTATTATAACAAACAAAAATAATGCTTGGTTGGGGTGCCTGGATGGCTCAGTGGGTTAAGCAACAAACTCTTGTTTTTGGCTCAGGTCATGATCTCAGGGTTCTGAGAACGAGCCCCACATCAGGCTCTCTGCTCAGCGGGGACCCTGCTTCCCTTCCTCTCTCTCTGCCTGCTTGTTATCTCTGTGTCAAATAAATAAATAAAATCTTTAAAAAAATATATTTCCCACATTCATTGCACTCATAAGCTTTTCTCCTGGGTGAACTCCCTCATGGTAAATGAATGTTGCCATCTACTTAAAAGATTTCCCACATTTGGGGTGTATTGGTGGCTCAACTGGTTAAGTGTCCAATTCTTTGTTTGGGCTCCGGTCATGATCTCATGGGTCATGGGATCAAGCTCCCATTCTAGATCCAAGCTCAGTAAGAGAAAGCATATGCCCCTCCTCTCAGTGTTCTCTCCCTCTATAAAATAAATAAATAAATCTTTTAAATATTTTATTTATTTATTTATTTGACAGACAAAGATCACAAGTAGGTAGAGAGGCAGGCAGAGAGAGAGGAGGAAGCAGGCTCCCCGCTGAGCAGAGAGCCTGATGTGGGGCTCGATCCCAGGACTCTGGGATCATGACCTGAGCCAAAGGCAGAGGCTTTAACCCACTGAGCCACCAAGGCGCCCCTAAATAAATCTTTTAAAAAATAACACATTTCCTACAATCATTACACTTAAAAGGTCATTCTCCTCAGTGAAACTTTAGGTGTATACTGGGGTTGTTTCTCTGGCAAAGGGACCTTCCACAGTCACTGCACACATAAGGCCTTTATTCAGTGTAAATTCTAGTGAGAAAGGAAGTCAGTCCTGGTGATAAAAGATTTCCAACATTCACTGCACACATAAGGTATTTCCCCTCTCTGAGATCTCCAGTGATAATGGGAGGCAGACATAGAAGTAAAAGATTTGGAACAGTCACTATACTTAGAAGGCCTTTCTCCAGGTTGAATGCTCTTAGTAATCAACACTGAGCTATGGTTAAGATATTTTGCACAGCCACTGCGAATGTAACAGTTCTCTCCATTGTGCCATCTCTGAAACTGAAAAAGGACAGAAGTATACGACAATGTCCTCAAATGTCACACCACTCTGCCGAAAAGGAAGAGAGGAAACCGTGAACATTCTCTCTCTGAGAACTTACACTTGAAAACCCTACACATCCAGCCCAGTCTTCCCTGCCAGCCCAGCTCCCCTCCTCAGATAAACACCAGGTCCTGGTGCCTCTAATGCTGCTCTGCTCTCACCTTCCCACCAATCACTGTTCAGTGCTCAGCAATAACACGCAGGGGACGCATGGAAGCAAGCTAAGCTCTGGGTTTGGCCTGCAAGTCCCATCCTCCTGCCACGATATTATCATGGAGTCTCCCAGGGCAAGCCCTCAGCACAGCCAATTATAGGCCCTGCTCTGCCAGGAAGTCTCAATACCAGGGTCCTGAGGCCCTTAGCTCACAATTCCTCTCCAGGTGTACCTGATTCCATAGACTGTACATTTCTCACATCCTCACACCCCATAGATGAATGCCCATACCTTCCTACCCCACACCAATGGATTCTCTGTTAACTCACACTTGTACCTGTCACATGACAACCAAGGGATGTGTGACAAACACAAACAGGTTCCACTACCACCCCAGTACTCCCATGGATCCCAACTGAGGGAAAGCCTCAAATGCTGCTGAGAAGCCTCCTTGCCTGTCTCTAATCCAATCCTCCCTGCAGTACGACACTCACAACCACTGTCAACCTAGGGTGCTCCTACACTGTCTTCTACTTCTCTGCTGCCCATGCTGGCCCTCGACAATCAGGAACCAACCATCCTCTACTGAACCTTTGTGAAAACCCCAGCACTAAGGATCTCCCTGCCAGGCACACAGAACCACAAATCACATTTGCCCCAGACCTTTTCTGGCACGAAGACTCAGAAACACCCCAGACACCGTAAAAACTGACCACAAAATTCTGCGGAAGCCCTAGAACACGGAAGAGAGAACAGCCCCAGTCTCACTGTCATCTTGTCTCAATTTTCAACGTCCTCAGCCATCTCTTCCAATCATCCCAAGCAACCTTGGCCATCATCGGCCAGATCTTTCTCTTTCACCCATGGTGACAATGCCCGTCAACCACCACCACATGCTGCCCAAGACAACCATTCTTCCACACAACGTAGCAGGATACTGAACCTACTAGCAGCTTTGTCATTATACTCTGTGTTCCGTTCTGAAATGTGATCCAAATCTCCACCCGGGTCCACATCACAGCCATCACTTTTCAAACCCTCCATCGGAAACTTTCCCTACTGTCCCAAGCTTTGCCGTCCAGCTCCCTAGTTATTCCATGACTCACACTTCTCTGACACATCTGAGACTGTAAAATTCAGCACATCACCAAGGTCTTTGGTTATAATGCAAATGAACACACAAGATGGAGTATTTATATATATATATATATATATATATATATATACACATATATATGTACAGTATTTATTAGCAATTTTCCTCTCAGAGACACAGCAAGTATGGGATGGAATGCGATCTGCTCATTCCTTCATGTGGGAGAGCCCGATGCTGCTTTCAAACCACCCCTTCGAGGGCACACAATGTCTAAGATCAAAGGTAATTAAACAAACATGGCACTTACTGATACATTAATCAGAGCAACATGGGGCACACAATTCCTGTGTGGTGACCTGGAAGCTGCAAATAGTCATCAAAGCATCAGACCAGCAACATCCCTGTGGGACTTAGCCTTCCTGTGCGAGTCACCACCCAGAACTCACATCGCCCACTGTGGATCAACACGGGTCACATCCATGCCCTAACTGGGAACGGAACGAGGGGTTCCAGGAACCCAGAATTTGGATGAACAGTCGAGAACGTGAACAGCTCGGCATCATTAACCATGTTGGGGTGGTGACGTATGCACACCGAGAACTGCCAGGTGCCAGACACTGCCACAGACACTGCCAGTGACTTCCATCTTGCGGTGGCTGCACCCACATCAGAAAGCACTATGCAGGTTCCGAATTTTTCTGAAAATGGCTGGATCTTATGGGAAGTCACTGCACTGGGGACATTCAGGGGAACCACAGTCAATTCAGAGGTTGTCCTCCAGCATAAACGCCACCAAGCAAGAACTATCACCTGTGCTGTTTTAGATCCTTCTGCAGTGTGAAGGCTGTAATGATGTCTCAAACCATCATGACTCATAAAAAGATTTCCCATATTCACGGCACTCTAAGGCCTTTCTCCAGTGTGACGTCTCTGGTGACGATGGAGGGCAGAACTAGCAGTAAATGATTTCCCACATTCACTACACTCATAAGGCCGTTTACCTGAGTGAACCTTTTTGTGTACACTGAGGCTATCTTTTCGGGGAAAGGATTTGCCACATTCACTGCACTCATAAGGCCTCTCACCACTGTGAACACTCTGGTGAGCACGATGTTGATTACTAGTGATAAAAGATTTCCCACATACACGGCACTCATAAGGCTTTTGTCCAGTATGAAGTCTCTGGTGATAACGGAGGGCAGAACTAGCAGTAAATGATTTCCCACATTCATGGCACTCATAAGGCCTTTCTCCAGTGTGGACTCTCTGGTGACGACGGAGGGCAGAACTAGCAATAAATGATTTCCCACATTCATTACACTCATAAGGCCGGTCACCTGAGTGAACCATTTTGTGTATACTGAGGCTACCTTTTCGGGGAAAGGATTTGCCACATTCAGGGCATTCATAAGGCCTCTCTCCACTGTGAACTCTCTGGTGAGAACGACGTTGATTACTAGTGATAAAAGATTTCCCACACTCATGGCACTCATAAGGACGTTCTCCAGTGTGAAGTCTCTGGTGATAACGGAGGGCAGAACTACTAGTAAAAGATTTCCCACATTCACGGCACTCGTAAGGACGTTCTCCAGTGTGAAGTCTCTGGTGAGAACGGAGGGTAGAACTAGCAGTGTAAGATTTCCCACATTCATAGCACTCATAACGCCTTTGCCCAGTATGAAGTCTCCGGTGAGAAGATAGGGCAGAACTAAAAGTAAAAGATTTCCCACATTCACGACACTCATAAGGCCTTTCTCCTGTGTGAAGTCTCTGGTGAGAACGGAGGGCAGAACGAGCAGTGTAAGATTTCCCACATTCACGGCACTCAAATGGCCGTTCTCCAGTATGAACTCTCTGATGATGAAGGAGGGCAGAACTAGCAGTAAAATTTTTCCCACATACACTACATTCATAAGGCCTTTCACCTGAGTGAACTTTTATGTGTACACTGAGGCTAGTTTTTCGGATAAAGGATTTGCCACATTCACTGCACGCATAAGGCCTTTCACCAGTGTGAACTCTCTGATGATAACGTAAGACAAAACTACCAGCAAAAGATTTCCCACATTCACTGCACTCATAAGGCCTAATTCCACTGTGAATTGTCTGGTGATAACGTAGTGAAGAACTACCAGCAAAAGATTTCCCACATTCATTGCATTTATAAGGCCTTTCTCCAGTGTGAACTCTCTGGTGAGAACGGAGGCCAGAACTACTGGTAACAGATTTCCCACAATCACTGCACTCATACCGTCTTTGCCCTGCATGAGATCTCTCATGATCTGAGAGAGCAGACATAGACGGAAAAGATTTTGCACAGCCATGACACTTATACAACCGATCTCCAGACTGGACACTGTGAGTGAGCAACACTGAGCTACCACTAAGAGATTGTGCACACCCGCTGCAAACATAACTCTCCCCTCCACTGTGCCATTTCTGGGGATGAAGGAAGACAGATGCAGGGCCTAAGGATTTCCCACATTTGCTGCACGTGTACTGCCTGGATCCACCCTGAGTCTTCCCATGTTCATTCAGGGTTGGTCGTTGCCCAAGGGATTTCCCACATGGAACAAACTCATGATGTCGTGCTCCAGTATGGTATCTCTGGTGTATGGCA